>NC_045155.1:14889782-14944782 GCF_900700415.2 Clupea harengus | reverse complement strand
CCCCCTCTTCTCTCTCTCTCTCCCCCCCCCCTCGTTCCTCTAACCCCTTTGTAAAGGTGGTTGCAGTGTGGAGTGAGTGGGGCTGCTGCTGCCCACGGCTATAGAGAGAACAAAAGGAAAAAAAAACATAATTGAGGCCCTTTCCAAAGAAAAAAAAAAAAGGTTTGAGGCACGCCACTTTTTTATTGGAGGGACTCTGGAGCGGAAGAAGGGCGAAGAGAGGAGGTGCTGGGGTAGAGAAGGAGGGGGGAGGGAGGGGGAGGGGAGGAGGGCCCGTGCTAATTAGGAGGTCTTCCCGCCTGTAGCGGGGGCAGCCCCAGCTGTTCGACTATGACATGCTCTTATTGTGTATTCAGCCCTCATTATGTGTTAGGCAGCGGAGGGGGGAGGGGGGAGAGGAGGAGAGGGGTGAGGGGGTTGGATGGTGGGGAAGGGGGGGTGTGGGGTGGCGGTGGTGGGGGGCAGAAGACCCGGGGTACAAACATTGCCGCCGGCGATAGCGTGACAAGACTGATGAGGGGCTATTGCGGCGCGTATCCCCGGGAGTCGGCCGGTAAAAATAAACCCCGGGAAGGGAGCACACGTCACAATCACCCACAGCACATCATTGTCCAGAGTGGCCACTGCGGTTGTTTGTGTGAGCGTGGGGTTTGTGCTTGCCTTGGATTTTATACTCCGGGCTTCAACCGGAACGTTCAAGGAGAGGAGGAAGGAAACCTACAGCCTGCAGCTGTGTGGCATACTAACTGTCACACTGGCCCTCAGCCTATAGAAAATATACATCAGAGTGAGGGTTGATGATATACACACAACGATTTACACAAACTGGTTCTATATTTTGAATATAAATACTCGATACATGAATTAAATCCTCATGGTTCTGTCCTTGTGCCACACAGAGAGATGTCCCACCCTCCCCCGCTGCTGTCTCCTCAGAATGCCCCTCACATCGCCCTGGGCCCTCACCTTCGACCTCCATTCCTGGGGATGCCCTCTGCACTCTGCCAAGCTCCAGGTATGCCATGCCAAGAGCACACTTATGCCAGCTGGCTAATGTTAAGGAGAAAGCACTGTAGGCAGAAAGAGCGCACACACACCCATCCAGTATATTTCTGAATGAACATTAAAACCATGTCTATATGTTTGATGTATGTTATGACCTTGGATATAAATCTATTCATGCAGTTTGATGTTCATATGTGTTAATTATTAAAAGTTTAGCACCATTGGTTCTAATGTTAAACATACAGCAGCAGCAACCATTCAATAATAATGTTTTTCCATACGCCCACACATATATGTATGTTTACAGCCCACACACACATAATCACACACTAGCATGATTGAAGGAGGATGCGGTCCTCTGGGGCTAGCATGATTTCTCAGAGGAGTGTGAAATATGCAATCTGGAATGCATTTGGTTGCCCATGGCGCCCACAGCAGGCCTGTTTGAAAGTGTATATATTTTCCTGGCCCGTGTCCCACAGGGTATGGCTTCCTCCAGCCAGCTCAGGCCGAGATGTTTGCACGTCAGCAGGAGATGCTTCGCAAACAGAACCTGGCCAGGTAATCTCACCTACACACACACACACACACGCACACACATACGCACACACACACACACACACACACACACACACACACACACACACACACACACACACACACACACACACACACACACACATCCACACACACACACACACGCACACATACATGAACACCAGTCTCTCGATCACCTTCCATTACATGAACTGCTCATGAGTTCTTGTCAGATTTTCTTTTCCTCACAATTTACAATGCAATGACGTCATTTTTTTTAAAGGCTTTGAAATGTACACCCTTAGTAATACTTATTGTGTGTGTGTGTGCGTGTAGGTTAGAGATGTCTGCAGAGCTGCTGCGACACAAGGAGCTGGAGAACCTGCACCGGCAGCGCCTGCTGTCGGACCCGCTGGGCCTGCACACTGGGCTGCCCCCCGACCACCCGGCCCTGCGCAGCCTGCAGGACATCCCCGAGGGGCACCCGCTGCGCGACGAGCTCAACCGCCGCAGCGCCATGCTGGTGCTGCGCCACAGCAACGCGCCGCTGCTCTCCCTCAACCACCACCACCACGGGGCCTCGCAGGCCGCCACGCCCTCCAAGGAGTCGTCGTCGGCTTCCGCCTCCGCCCGCAAGAGCTCCCGCAAAGGGGGACCGGGGCACAGGGGCGACATGGTCATAGGCGCCTTCGATGCCAAAGAAAGTCGGCCGGAGAGCCGCGGGAGAGATGCGGAGGCCGACGGCGGCGACGAGGAGATGAAGGACTCGGACAGCGACGAGGAGGTGGCGGAGGAGAGGCCGGAGAGGGGCGCGGGGAAATCCGACGGCCACGGGATGGGAAACTCGGACAGGTGCCACCAGGGCAAAGACGGGGGCAAGTCGGGCGATGCAGGCGTGAAGGATCTTGGCGAAAGCTCGGGCAGGCTCAGCATCCCTTGCAGCTCCGCAAGTCCCGAGTCGCCCAACCACCATCTCTACACCCCGGTCCTGGGCAAGAGCGAAGCCAAGTACCTGCCTGCCGGACTGATGCCCCCGCTGCCAACGCTGCCAGGCCAGACGCTGCCCTTCGGCTTCCCCTACGCCAGCCCTGCCTTCCACTCGGGTGAGTCCCAGCACGTCTCTCTGTCAACAGTCCCTGTCTTAAAGAGACAGTGTATCAAGAGTACCGTTAAGCCTCTCTGTCAAAGCTCCCTCTCTCAGACAGATAGTGTACTACTATTTCAAAGTGAGGACTGGTGATCAATTATGGTTTGGCAAAACTTTACTACAATCTGGTTTAACCCTTAAATGATGTAGGTGGGCAAATTACAATACCGTATGATCATAATTACTTGGGAACTTTAGCCATCTTCTCTGCCCAGCAAAGTAGAAATGAATTATGCACTGTTGTGCACTGCACTCATACTTCACAGTTGTGAGCTGGAATAACTATCAATCCATTCAGTATTTAGTACAGGATAAAACCAACCAAAAAGCTGGCTACTAACAAAGCCCGTCAAAAGAAGCAATAAGTCTATATCCATAAACACCATGGAAATCCAGCCCCTTGAAAAGACTTCGTTCTGATTTACGGTTTGATCAGAATTAGCATCGCTTCCCATCACAGAGGCTCCGGATTTTTCCAGGTTCTCTTCCAGTCCAAAAGCGCTGGCGGTTTAGACAGATGGTTTGGTCTGAGACAGACATTTCCCCCCAAACTCTGGAGCCTAGTCTCTCTCTCTCTCTCTCTCTCTCTCCGTTCCTCCCTCATTCCTTCCCTCCCTGCCTTCTCCTCCATGCTCTCGCTCCAGACCAGCTCTTCCTCCCCACACACATTGCCTCTGGCGTCTGCGGGAGCACGCGCCCCGGCCTCGGCTTTTATGACCTGTAAAAGGATCCGGTGTGCGGATGGGACGCCCGCTCGCCGAAAGCTCTGTGTGTGTGTGTGTGTGTGTGTGTGTGTGTGTGTGTGTGTGTGTGAGAGAGAGAGTGTGTGTGTGTTTTTTATGCAGAAGGCCTCCCGATGAGGAAGCAGCCAATTCAGTCTGAGCCCTGAGCCTGACTCCTGCCTCCCCTAGGTGTCCCCAAGGAAGGCTGAGACATCTGATTAAATGCTTAGAAGCCACACACACACTAACACAAACACTAACACAAAGTAAAAAACCTGCACATTAACACACACATATACTCACTGAAAATGTACTCTTGCTTACATGCTTATGTACTCACTAAAACACACACCAACATACAAACAAAGTGCACACAAACTGAGTAACACACCTACATTACATTGCCTTCACTTCAACGCACACACTAACACATACATCCACACAAACATACATACTCCCGAGAGTTCACATTTAAAAGCACATGCACATGCTATGTCAGCCCTCGTTCAGTCCAGGCTGTCAGATTCATAGCGTTGCTCACATAGCTAAAGAGACCCCCTCTCACACACACACACACACACACACACACACACACACACACACACACACACACACATGTGGGGAGAGAGACATTCCCCAGTGCTGTTATTATTACCGCTGTCCCCTATGCTCCCTACACACACACACACACACACACACACACACACACCACACACCACACACACACACACACACACACACACACACACACACACACACACACACACACACACACACACACACTCCTCCCTTCCCCGTTGCCCCTGAGCTGTGCGGTCCCCAGCAGTCAGGCCCATCTGAAATACATTACCTGCACTCCTGCACTTTCAGTTTCCAGCCCCGGAGACCTCCCCCAGGAAGGGGCCCTGCTGTTGACCCTTGCTGATCTCAGTAATAGACGGGGTCATTAACAGAGCTGCAGCGGAGGCCAGGGGGAGGGGAGGGAGAGAGAGAGAGAGGGAGAGAGAGAGAGAGAGAGAGAGAGAGGGAGCAGGAGTTGAGCCCCCTTGCATGCCTGTGCATGTATGTGTGTACTTGTGCTGCCGCTGGGCCTCCTTCCCTAATGATTTATGCTTCCTCCGGGCCGGCGGGCTGTGCAGGCGCCATGGGAGGTCTTTTCCTGGACGGGGAGGAGGCGGTGCCGCTGGAAGACATCAGCAAGTGGACGGTGGAGGAGGTGTGCAGCTTCGTGGGCAGCCTTCCGGGCTGTGCCGAGTACACGCAGGTGAGGACAAGAGCAGGAGCAGAGGGCTTGCTCTCTCTCCACACCAACAGGTGGCGCTCTGGAGTCTCTGAGGCCTAACAGAGAGAGAGAGAGAGAGAGAGAAGGGGAAGGGGGTGAGAGGGCTAGCTAAAATGGGCTTAGGGGAGGAAATATATGAATATTACAAGTAAATATATACTTTCAAGAAAACTGCAGAGTTTTTTGCATTATTTGGGGATAAAGTCCAAAACAAAAAAAAGTGAAAACCAAGTCGGGGAGGCCACTCCGCTCTGCTCTTATCTTTGTCTTTCACTGCTCAGTTACACACACACAAACAAACAAACAAACAAACAAACATACACTTGCATGTCTGGACTGCCCAGCTATAATATAATACCCCACAACATGCATGCCACATAAACAAACCCATTACTACTCATAACTGCTGGCATGGTCTGAATGGTGTGATGAATATGGAGCTCTCTCTGTCCACCCCACCTTATTGCCGTAGGTGTTCAGGGAACAGGCCATTGACGGAGAGACTTTACCCCTGCTGACTGAGGAGCACCTGCTTAACAACATGGGCCTGAAACTGGGCCCCGCCCTTAAGATCCGCTCTCAGGTACTGTGTCCCCCCTACCCACCACTGACAGACACATAAGTGGGTTTTGTAGCCCTGAATCTAAAGAATAGCTGACCCTCTTCTCATGCTGGTATAAGGACTGCCAGATATGTGGATGCTATAAATGAGACACAAATTTGTACCATGAAGGGGCTTACAAAACTAACCCAAAAAAAGTTGACAGACCCCTAATGGTCAGAATCAATTCATATTGGTAATGCTGATTTGATTTGTGTTATAATCCTGAAACTCTCAGGTTAGCATTAGCTTCCAATGTGTCTTCATATTTGGAGCTAGCATACCAGAGCTGGCCCCAGCCATTCTGTCATTAGAGCACAGTGCCCTCTCTGTCCACGGGAAATACCATCCACGTCAAATGGTGGTTTTCTGGAGAAAAAACTCTGACGCAAACTGGCCAACGCGCAGACATGTAAAAACAACAAGAACAACACTCAACAGCTGAGCATGCCCCCGTACTCCTCACTGTCTCCGGCATCTTTCATTTCTCCCTCCCTCCCTCCTCTCTCCCTCCCTCCCTCCCTCCTCCCTCTCTCTCGCCATGGCTTTTGGACTGACGTTGGCATGTGTCTGGCTTTCCCCTCAGGTGGCGCGGCGCATTGGCAGAATATTCTACATGACCAGCTTCCCGCTGGCTCTCCCGCTGCCGCCATCTGCACTGCGCCCCCCGGACAGAGACCCCCTGCCCATGGAGCCCCGGCCCCCCTCCACCGGCAGCACCTCCTCCCCCTACAGCGGCCCCGCGGCGGGACGCGCCTCCCCCAAGCAGGAGAACGGAAGCGTGGTCTCAGCGGGAGCCTACGACTCCACCACCAAGCCCCCCTCGTAGAAGTGACCGCAAACCGCCCTCCCCCCTCCTCTTTCCTGGCAGTGGCTCAGTTTAGAAGTGGAGAAGGGGGTTTGGGGGGGGGGGGGGGGGGGGGGGTCGGTGACGGGATGCTAGCAGACTGAGGACAGAGAGACTAAATGAAGGGCCTTCAAGCTGTTTCTTCACTCTGTCTTACACACACTCTCTCAGAGCAATCTTTTTTGCTTCCTCTTAAGATTACAAACATTGAGGACCTTTTTTGATCACAGGCACTTAACATTTGTGGATACTGGACTAGGTGTTGAATGAAACAGGAAAAAAACCCAAGACAAAACAAAAACGATAAAGAACAATCAAACTGAGCTACCCCGCACACCTCCACCTTCAACTGAACAGGCCAAAGGCAAAGACATGGAGCTGGGAGCTGGAGAGGAAACAGGAAGTGAGAGAAAATCATTTTTCCTTGGGGGGGTGGGGGGGCACAAGAGGAGCAGACAGCTGGTCTCTCACAGCTTGCCAAAAAAAATACAGAATGCAACCCCCTTCTCTCACACACGCAGACAAAAACAGCATTCTTCTATGTCAGACAGACAGACAGAGTCAGACAGACTTTCGGAAAAGCGACCGAGGCTGGATTCTTCATGGTACCCAAAGCTTGCGGCACAGTCAAGTCAAAAAATGAAAAATAAAAAAAAAGTAGAGGATGTATCCTTGTTTCGCTTTCCCCAATTTCCCATCCATTTTCACAAACTGACCTATCTCAGAGATGGGCCTCCTCAACGGCAGAAAGGAGCTCAACTCTGCGCTGATGCATCTATGCATTCCACAGTCCAAAAAAACCAAAGATGAGCGGACGTGTGGAATTTTTAGCTAGTGTCTAGTGTCCTTCTTTTCACGTTTTTTCTTTGGGGGCTTACTGGTGATGATCATACTTGGTACAGTATTGTTTTGGGAGTGAGATGTGAGAATAACAGTTTGGACTTCTTGTAGAAAATGCAGATGTATGCTAAGCCGTCCTGAGACCAAAAGCCATTGGCCTCTACTGAGGTTTTCTGTTCCCTATCTTTCCTAAGTTCTCATACAGGGCTCTTCTTTCTCCTTACTGGTCCCTGGGATTCTTGTATGGGCTAACTGGTATGTGATGGCTCAGGCCTTGGCTTTGGTTAGTGCTGATGTCTATGTAAGGTCACACTTACTACTGTGGGAGAGCAAGACAATGCTGAATTGTACAGTAAAAATGCTTAAGATGAAAATATACTGAAGGTTACATAAGTGGTACTTCTCTGTTAAGTGTAGTTGCACGAATTGCATTTTCTTCAGTACTGAACGAAATGTGACTTGCTGACTTGGTGGTACGTTTGTTCAAGCCTTTTTTGTTTCTGTTTGCTATGTATTCCAATTGTAATATGAGCCCCACTTTTAAAATGCGCATTCAGCATATAAATATAAGGAAAAAGTATTTATAGGAATTTTGTTGTATGTAGTTAGATTGACAGAATTCAACATGTATAAATAAATCATCCTTTTAAATGGATCCCAAAGAACAATACTTTTTTCTCTTTGTTGCAGGGAAATTAAAAGGCACAAAAGCTCTTTATGCAATTTATTTTTTTTCTTTTTAAAAATATATGTAAGCAATGAATTACAATGGTCTCTAGATTTCCCATCAGTGTTTTTTTTTTTTGTCTTCATCCTATTTTTCTATTCACCGCTGGGGTGAAATAAATCCTTATGAAAAACTTCCAGATGCCTCTTGCCTCTGACTAATGTGTTTATTTCCACGCCCGATGCGCGAGCAGCTCCGGGGGCTCCGGCGACGGTAAATCCCAGGCTGGAAGGGTGAGTAGGGGGCTACGCAGGGGCCGAAAGGGGGGGTGGGGGTTCAGGTCAGCAACAGCTGTCAGAGCGTGAAGTTCAGCCATGGGCCAAGGCCTTCCTGATTTTTTTCTCTCCCTATCCGTGCCTCTCTCCCTCCCTTGCTCTGAGCAGCAGCTGACCTTTCAGGGGGACGCCACCCTGCCCGCCTCAACCCTTTATACACAACGCTCTTTTTTACGACGCAACGTGACTGCCAGCACCAGGTGCTGCATGCGACCAGGAAGAGCCAGGCTTAAAGACAGATCCGGATAGACCCGATGCCTCACACCCCACCACATTCTCACACACACACACACATATAAACAAACACGGCTACACACGTCTGACAACAAACATAACCTCTGACGAAAGCAAAATTTCTTCCTAATGCGGAACAGCTGTCACTCATCATCCTGGTGATCCCCTTTTGGGTCACCTGCCTCTCTCGCGCTCAACACCCGTCCCCTGCTAGCTGGTTGCTAAGGCGAGTTGAGCAGCAGCAGCACGCCGGGGCAGAAGAGAAGGCGTCGGCCCGAGGAGACGAGGGCTAGTTTTCCTCCCAACGCGTCCAGCATTTACCACAGGCGGCCCTCACCACGGCATAGCTTCAGTTCATTTCATTAAGGGTGTGGAGAGAGGAAGACATGGAAAGAAAGGGAGAAAGCAGGAGAGGAAAAGTAGAAGAGAGAGCTGGGGGGAGGAGGAGGAGGGGGAGGGGGAGGAGGAGGAGGGGAGGTGGCGGTAGCGGCGAGAGGGTTTTTCTGGCGAGGGAACAGCCTGCTCTCTGTTCCCAGTCTCCCACCTGGGCTGAGCCGGCTGGCGTGCGATCAGAGAGGCCCCTGGCAGACTGGAGCTGTGGGCCCGCACTCATCTCATCTCCCCACCTCACCCCCACCCAGCCTCCTACCACCAGGCTGGGCCTCAGAGTCTGTCCACAGGCAACACGGCAGGCTGGCATGGGCGCACGCGCACATACACACACACACACACATTCTCGACAAAGACAACTGATAACTGATAGAGCAGGAGTAATAATGAAAATTGATTGATGCAAGTTATTTGCACATTAATCAACACTTAAATGATGACAACTAACCCTGCAAATGCATCTGACTAGATATATTTTTAACCCCTTTATGTTAGAAGGCAACAGACACATGGTAATGTGGATGAAAAATGATGCATCTCTGAAGGTTTGAAGGTGAAGGGGTTAATTTTGTGGTTCTAAGCTATATTTTATTCCCTAGCATATCCACATGCATGTTTTTCCATGTTTGACATTTCCAGAATTTATGGTAATACTTGCTGGCATTTTCTTTCATACTGCCATGGAAATCCTTTCATTGATTAAGAAAACAGGCCACAAATATTCACTTTGCACCTCTAAATCTTATCTTCCCATCCATTTCCTTGCCTTTTCCAAAATGTACGGTTGATTTTTCGCCAAAAAAAAAAAAACACATGCACGGGTAAGTAAGGGTTTTTACTGTAAAAAGTCAAACAAGTTTTTGTTTTTTGTTGCAACAACCAGTTTAAGAAAAAAAATAAAAACATTTAGATCTCATGAAGACAGCGTTGAATGTGATTTTCTTTTTCCATAATCATATTATATACTGTACAGATTAAACATAAGAACCTCAGAATATCTATAAACAAAATATTGATAAATGTATGAATAGCAGAGGGGGGCCCCGTCATATAACTTGTGATATCAGTATATTACAATTTCTGGTCTTGTTCCAAAGAAGTTCCTTGTCTGCTAGTGGACGGGGCACATGGACTCTCATCCAGCTGTGTTTCCACTGTGTAACAGCTGGACACTTGGAGGAGTCCTTCAGATAGAGAGAGAGAGAGAGAGAGAGAGGGAGAGCTCCACTGTAACTCAGCCCGGTCCATTCCTGTCCCTCTGAGGCTGCATCCTGCAGCTCAGTCCTGGTCAGACAGCTCCAAGTCCTCCACCATGTCCGCGTCTCCCTCTGCGATCTCCTGCAGGGCCGCGCTTGACAGTTTCTTGGGCCCCCTCTCTTTGGAGCCTGTAGGGGGAGGAAGACGGGAGTGGTGGGGTGAGGGGGAAGAGAGAGAGCAGAGAGGGAGGGAGTGAGTCACTTTGGATGCACACATGCTTCATAGGGGCTCAGACTGGAAGGGGTGGGGGGGAGAGAGAGAGAGCGAGAGAGAGAGAGAGAGAGAGAGAGAGAGAGAGAGAGAGAGAGAGAGAGAGAGAGAGAGAGAGAGAGAGAGAGATCTGTGGCAGGAGGGAAGTTCCCCACCCACAGGAACCAGGAAGAAGGGAGCCAGATGGAATTAGCGTGGGGGTGGGCTGCAGCTGAGGGTTCCAGATCCTCAATTAACGTTAAAGCTCTTTCCCTCCCAACCCCGTCCCACCACACCCACCGAGTCTCCCTCATGCCCCACCCTTCGCTCTCTTATGGGGCATGCTCTCTGCCGTTCACTTTCCACAGAAATACTACGTGCTCAATCATATCCTGCTAATAGTTACTCTTTGGCTAGATGGAAAGAGATAAGTGATGGAGGAGTCTGAACTGGTAAATGCAACCATGAAAGTGACAGAAAAATACTGACCTGAGGCTTCATCATCATCATCCAAGTCTTCCTCTCCGCCCTCTTCACCACCATCATCTTCATCATCGCTCAGGTCTAACAGGACCTCCAGCTCGGCGTCGTCCTCATCGGAACCTCCTTCCCCAGCTTTCCCTGTAGGGTGATGACATTGAAAACACTGAGAAAAGGTTTCTGGGATTCTTCTCAAGTAACAGCTTTATAAACGACCTCCATGTTGCCCAGCCCTGAAGCTATAGTAGGTATAAACCCTACTGTAACCCTTCTTCCCCATCCCCTCCAGCAGTGAAGGGGAGCAGCAGATGTAAGAGGAGGTAGTGTGTTGATACTGATACCAAGTAAACAAGAGCTGCCCTGTGGCTCAGGAGATCTCCTCCTGTAAGCTACTTTCATGCAGTTTCCTATCCACGCTTCAGCCGTTTAAAAAAAAAAAAAAAAAAGCCTCCAAACGAAAGCGCTTTCAACATCAAACCAGCTCTGTTGAATGAAAACACAATAAGGTCTGGCACACACACACACACACACACACACAGAGATACATACCACACAGAATAAAAACGGTCGTCATCAACAACAATAAAAAATAAAAACAGGAGTCTACTGTATTGACTGCATGCTACATCAGCATGCAGGTCGGCAACCTGCGGCACAGAGGGTGTAAATAAATCAGCTGGAGCCAGGCTGACGCCAGGGGAGGGGAAGGGAAGGGAAAGGGCGAGCAGCAGCAGCAGGAGCAGCAGCACCTCCACCACACTTCTGGCAGCTACAAATGCGTGTCAGCTAATCCGGAGGCTTCTCCAGCACGCCGCACCACGTTCCTCGCTCTGCCCAGGGGGAGAAGGGAGAGGGGGGGGGGAGGAGTGGTGGTGGTGGAGGAGGAGGAGGAGTGGGCCGGGGAAAGAAATCCCAGCGCTTTGAAGTGGGATTTGATTAGACGCTGCCTGGGAGGTGAGCGTCGCGGACACTTCCTCTGCCACGCGCTCGCGCCCGTCTAATTACCGCCGAGCGGCAGAGGGAGTGCTGGGAGACGGGGGCCGGGGGGAGCCACGCAGTCCCAAACACACACACCAAAAAAAAATATGCACAAGGGTGCGCACGCACACACGCACACACACACAGAACATCATGGACATTGGTACAGAAACAGGAATCTAATGTAGATGGGGCACACAAACATCAAACACAAAAATGTAGGCAGATGTGTGCATTCAAGAAGGTAAGAAAAAATGTACTGAAATAGAAAAGAAATACATTCAAACAAGCGCATGTGCACATACAGGTGCTGTCATAGAGCAAAAGATACATGCAGACAAGCATAAGAACACAGAAACAATCCCTACATGGGCGGACACACGCACACACACACTCTCTCTCTTAAGTGTTCAATGATTCAAAGCAGCACACTGATTCAGACAGACCCAGAATGGCACACACACAGACACACACACAAGCTTCCTAAAGCCGGAGCTTTTGCACTAGGTGGCACGGGCAGTATTGACCAACTCGTTTAAACAAAGAGGGCGGATTACGGCCTAACCCCCTGCGAAGGGCTGAAAGGACAGAGTAAACCGCGAGAGAGCGCGTTTACAATGACACACACCTACCGGAGCCACACCATTAACGAGCATACAGTGAAGAGCGGCCAGGACTCACTGCCATATAAACCCTATAAAGCCAACAGTTCACAACAAATGACCCAACCGTGGAAACTCAGAGATGACTAACTGATGGGCCCATCATTGCAGGCGAACCTCACAACTCAGCCTGACGGCGTAACCACCTCATGAAACTCATGACTCACACCATGGGAGGAAAATAATAAAATGGCAGTACTTAAGTGAGGGATGGCCTTAATTAACACCAAAACTGAGGAACGTAGATGGGTATTCCAGCTTCCCACAGACAGATACACAGAGACAGACAGACATGGCGGTGCGCCGTGAAAATTCGACCCGTTCCTACGCAACGCAGCAGAGGAATAAGCTGTGAATTGGAACGAGTCTGGCTTCCTGTGCCTAAAGATGAAGCTCAGCGTGAGTGTGTGTGTGTGTGTGTGTGTGTGTGAGAGAGTGTGTGAGTGTGTGTGAGAGAGAGAGAAAGAAAATGGGTGCGTGCGTGCACATGTTTGTTTGTGTGACCCTCACAAACTGGCCTGCCAGCTCCCAACCCCCACCCTACACCTCCGTCTCACCACACGCTTCTCCTCTCCTCCCTCCCTCCCTCCCTCCCTCCCACCCTCGGTTTGTCCGCTTGACGCCACACAAGCTCCTAATTATGCCTCCGCCACCCGTGCTGGGAGAGCAGAGGAGAGCAGCAGCCTGAGAGCCAGAGCCTGAGCCGCCAGGCCCCCCTCTCCTCTCCTCTCCTCTCCTCTCCTCTCCAGGAGCGCCCAAAAGCCTTAAATTGTTTTCAGAAACCTTCCTGGACCACTTCCTAGCACGGCTTGGCTCTTCGTCCCCCCCCCCCCCCATCTCTCTCTCACTTACCCCCCCCTACCCCCACCCCATCTTTCTCTCTCTCTCCTCTCCCTCATTTCTCTTTCTCTCTCTTCCTATCCATGATCTTGCCTCTCATCCAGACAGGGGTTTGGACAGCGATGGGTAACGACCGTTGTTTGCCTGGAAACACACCGCACTTGAGAGAGCAAGAGGGATTGTTGAGGGGCGAAGGGATTTCTGCGTTTTACACGCCCGGTGCGAGTGTGTGTGTGTGTGTGTGTGTGTGTGAGCACAGAAACATGTTAACACCGAAAGACACACGGTTGTATCAGCCTTCGAGTCCCTCCAACCCTGGCTCATGTGGCTGTAACCCCCTGCCCCCCCACCCCAGTGGAACCTAACGTTTTAAAAATAGAAGAGAGCAAAATAGAGATTACCATGCGGTTGTACGTGTGTTAAGTATTTGGGTCAGTGTGTATGTGGGGAGGTCGGTATGTTGGTTAGCGTATGTGGGTGGTATTTGTGTATTTTTATTATGAACGCGTGCATACTGTGAGTCAGTGTGCTTAGTGTGTGCATGTTTTCTAAGAATTATAATGTATGTATGTGTTTATTATCGGATTGTTTATGCATATGAGTGAGTGAGAGAGTGTGTGTGTATATGTGTGTGTGTGTGTGTGTGTGTGTGTGTGTGTGTGTGTGTGTGTGTGTGTGTGTGTGTGGGGCTTGGCTCTCAGTGGGGAGGTGAGAGCGAGGGGAGGCTGGGGTGGTGTTGGCCGTGTGAGGAGGCAGTTAAGCGGCGGAGGAGAGGGGTGAGGAGAGGAGAGGAGAGGAGAGGAGAGGAGAGGGGGAGAGAGGAGGGAGCAGCCGGCCGGCCGCTGACATGTTTCCAGCGGGCTGGTTCCAGTTAGGCTCCCCCGCCGGGATCCAAGCCTGCCAGGAGGAGAGCTCTTCCTGTGAGAGCGCTTCCCGGCCGCTTGCGCCGCCGTTCGTGGGGACTCCGAAGCAATGAGGACCAGATGCGCTGAAAAAAACCCTCCCTCCCTCCCTCCGCCTCCCACCACCACCAGTTTTAACCCCTCCCTTCTTCCCTTTCTCTTTTTTCCTCCCTTCCCGTCTCTCTGTGGCTCTTAGACGGCAGGCAGGCCGGGGGCCTTGGCTCCTGCCAGTGGCCTGGACGTGACCCACAGACGGAAGTCCTGATATGGAGGGGTTAAGGGCCGGGGCAGCAGCCATGGCAGCTGAGCAGCCCTCCACAGAGCTCTATTCACACACACAGGCTTACTGAACCCTACATTGGTACGCTCCCTCTCTCTCACACACACACAGGCTTACTGAACCTTACATTGGTACGCTCTCAAACACACACACACACACACAGGCTTACTGAACCCTACAATGGTAAGCTCTCACTCAAATCAGACACACACACAAAAAGCTTGCACACTATTATCCACAGAGTTTTTGAAGAGAGCGTGTTAGAGGGAGAGCAAGGGGGGGAGAGAGAGAGAGAGAGAGGGCGAGCAAGAGGTCACCTACTAACCGAAATAATCATTTAGTGCGGCTTGGGGTGACTCGCTATGCGGAGCTAATACTGCACATTAGCGTGCTAGACCTTTCACTTCTTCCTGTTAGCTTTGGAACACTGACCCCGGGGTGGGGGTAGGGGGGGCTCAGGGGCTGGTTAGTCACGCTTTACACAAAATAAAATAAAATAAAATAAAAAATAAATGTATGCAAATACACTGAAAGGGATTTTCCCATGTGTATATGTATGTATGTTTCGATATAATGTATGCACAGAAGTACACAAAACCAGCGCTGCAATAATGTTGGAGAAACACGCTACTGGCCACTAGGTGATCTGACCCAAACAAAAACACATTAATTCAGTTCCAGTTACGGAGACAGAGGGTCCCAACAGACAAGCGCACCGCAATGGAACACAGCCTCCCAGTGACCGGAGCAGGCATTGCAGGGCGGCCAACACTAACCCCCTCCACTAAGACCCCATGCAGACGGACTCTAGTTTGCCTGAACCCGGGTTCATTTTTCACACCTATTTCACACCTACCCACTTTTTACATCGCGTGCACATGAACCCAGTGAATCCGATTGACTCAGCTGTAGTACATCCCCCACGCCTGTTGGTGGCGCTTTGGTGCTACAGACAACTGAAGAAAACGGAGAAGAAGACAGGAGCACGCTATCAAAGTAACATATGACAGTAGTTGAGCTCCAACTAGCAACGTTTAGCTTAGCCACATAGCCTACATTTAATCTGCACAGTAACACATTATGGTGGTTTATAAAATCTGTGGTAAGAGCAGACTGTAGGTTAAGCGAAAAATAATTATATTTGTTATTGATAATAAAGAGTTTAGAACAGTGCAACAAAGCAATGTGCAACATGACATGTCTGAGTTGTTTAAATGCCTGTGCTTTATGGAGATGCTGAGCTTGAGCAGGAGAGACCACAATGCAAGTGCTGTGGATCCTGAATGTTTCATGGTTTACAATTGCTTCCAATTTCATGGTTTTATTACTAACAACAAATGTAGGCTATTGTTGAGGGCTTTGTCCTTCACGTACTGTAGGCTACCTCTGAAGTAACGTTAACGCTAGCTAGTAGCTATCGCTATCGTTGTCTGACAGGACTAAAGCTAATGTAACATTCATCTGTTTTGAAACTTCCGTCTATAATAAAAAATCTTTTCACGTCAGATTTGCTCATATAGGCTATTGCTGACACTTTTAAAAACTGTTTTTTGAAAAATGGTCTGATGCAAATAGATTAAACAGTGATAGATTAAAGTGTGGCTTGTTAATGTCATCCCTTTCCTAACAACAGATAGATATTAATCCCATTAGGGAAATTCACGTGGAAAAGGAGCAAGGTAATAGGAAGAATATTTTTTCTTAAACTGGAGAGCTGTTATAACTGGCTGCCAAACTCACTACGCCATGGCAAACTATTCAGTGATTAAATAATGCCGGTTGTGTCCGTTGTTCTGGCTGGTCTAATGATGTGATCACGTGGGGCAATCCGATTAGGTATGCGGATAGCGTGCAGACGAACACCAACAGCAATCGGATTTCGAGGTTACTCACTTTGGACCCCCGATTCGAGGGAGTGCGGATACAGTGCGTTCGTCTGCACGATAGGGCTATCCGGAGTCGGGGTTCAGACAAACTAGAGTCCGTCTGCACTTGGCCTAACAGCACTACCACCACCACCACCACCACCCACAGCCTGATCCCCAAGGGAGGGTGGATCCAGGAGAATGAATCACCCCCCCCTTTCTAATCCACCTACAGAGGTTTCAGCATGGACATTGAACGGGTAGGAAAAGTAACACACGATCAGCCGCAAGTGGGTGAACACACTCAGAAAGCCGAACATGCTTGTAACACACAGATACATACAGCTACTCTACGCGTTACATAACTAGACAAGTAGTTTGCCCAACAAGAGTGACACGACTATGTGTACTAACCATTTACATGAAATAAAAACATTCATTATTTAGTAGAAGGAAGGCCATGACCTCTATGAACCATGTTAAAACAGTGCCTTACATAAAAAGAGCAGAAGGCACATACTGCAGATATAACATCTTGTCCTGTCAGGAAGGGTCAGATGAAGCTGAAGAAGTATACCTTTGAGTTTGAGCACCGGGTCAGCCTCGTCATCCTCGCTGTCCGACTCGAACAGGCCCTTGAACTCCTTCTGGTCTTTCTTCTTCTCGTGGACCAGCTTACGATTGATCTCAGGCAGGTTCAGGTCCATCATCTTGGAGGAACGCAGAGACAAGCAGGACACACAGTCAGAGGCCATGTCACTCATTCTTTCATAATCATCACTCTCTACGTGTCTTAAAGCTCAACGAAAAAATATAATTCGCATTTAAAGCACAGCTGTGGGAATGATCTGGCGAAGCCCTAGAACAACACCTGCATTTGTGAAGACATTAGAGCGCAGAGAAGTCCCACTGGAGGTAATTAGCACCTTGGCTTCTCGGCACTAATGAACCACAGGATCAGCCGTTATGCTTATGCATTCACATACACATATTCACATAATAAGCTCGGATTAGCTCACACAGCCTTATAGCATACGGAGCTCTACGGTCAGACAGACACCCTGATCCTGACTGTTCACACCCCGTCTCAGGAGTCTCGTGATCACGGACAGATATGACCCATATGGCTTCCTGTCCGGGATAAACCTTCTCTCTCACACATGAGCACTTTTCCCCATTTACTCTCTAGTGTGTGTGTGTGTGTGTGTGTGTGTGTGTGAGGGTGATTCTGATCGACCATGGCTTCTCCCAATCACTAGCCCTGCCTGCAGTGTATTGATGGAGCTGGTAACGGGGACGGTCAGATGACTGGCTGCCAGTGTGTGTGTGTGTGTGTGTGTGTGTGTGTGTGGTGGACGGCGGGGCCAGCCTGCTCCGATAGTGCCGGCGGCAGCCTGGCCTCTGGAGCCGCTCCCCTGTGCAGCGAGCGGGGGGGGGGGGGGGGAGGAGAAGGGAGGGTGGAGGAGGCTGGCGGCCAGTAATCAGATCTTTGCCTGGGGGTGGGTGAAGTTTGGGAGGGGGGAGCGCGGCACATCAAAGTCTGGGTGGCGAGACCGGCGGGCCGTTTTTATAATGCTCTTCCTGAGCCGCCCACTCTGCCAAGCTGCCGCTTCCCAGAAGCCAGCGCTGTGGGTCGTGTTGTTCTGAGCACACCCACCCCGGCCCCTCCCCACCCTCCCCTGTTCTGATGAGAGGACTGAACCTCGGAAGGGACCTGAGCACAAGTGTCTATGTGTTTTCCCCCCCAAACTAAATCTATATATCCACAACTGTCCAAACTTTGCACCATATTCCTATATATTTGTCACTATGCTACAAAACTACAGATTCAGACACTAATAGGTACCATTTCAGTTCAATTACCACCAGCAGACCATATAAAAGGACACTGTGTATAGTACCATCAAAAAAGGAAAGGCTAGACTAAAATCAAAGGGCTGAATGGTAAGCTACATCTCCCTTCATGAGCATCTCTGTTGTTGCTACTTTGTTCATTTGCTGCTGCTGCTAATGGTTTTCCATCAGCCAGCTCCAGGTGCTGCAGAAGGAGCCCAGCCACTTGTCTGGGGCCTGGCTGATTTACGAGGGCCGCCGTCGGTGGCGGCCGGCGCTGGCTGCTGTGGATACTTTATGTGTGGCGGCGTCCCGGGGCTGGTCATTACCCTCTCCTTGCCGGAGATCTCCATCTGGATCTCCTTCTCGCGGAGCTTCTTCCACTGGCTGTAGTACTTGGTGAGGGGGGTGCCTTCCTCTCGCGTCTGCTTCTCCCAGGCAGCCTGCCAAAAGCAACCATGACAAGTAAGAGCCCATGAAATATATATCCATACAAACGAGCAGCGCGCGCACACACACACACACACACACACACACACACACACACACACACACACACACACACACACACACACACACACACACACACACACACACACACACACACACACACGCGCTGCCAAAGGGGTAAGTACAACATGTAGCAAAAGAGGGAGGTAGGTGAGGAATGACAATGACCCAAGATCATTTTTTCCCCCCACACACACACACACACACACACACACACACACACACACACACACACACACACATATATATATATACACACACACAAATGTTAATTTTCCAACACACACACTCATATACAAATGTACATTTTCCAACACACACACACACGTGTATGTAGTGCATATTTCAAAGTATCAGACAGCTTCTTCTCCTGAAACTATCATCTACACTAATTATTCCTTTATTAGGAAGAGGAGGCCATAGAGGCATGTTCTCACTCTTGATCTGTTAACAGTAGTGTTAGTCTTCTGGTGTTTAGAGGAGAGGAGCCACGAGAGAGAGAGAGAGAGAGAGAGAGAGAGAGAGAGGAGACAGAGGGAAGTGGACCGCTGCCAGCATTCCCCCCTAAAGGTCTTTGAGGATGATATTGATCAGGTTAAACAAGATTATCTGACCCCCAAATCCAATAGACGATAATAGATTGTGGCTTCAGTCATCAGTTATCTAAACTTATTTATAACAATTTGCTGCGCGGCCGACAGGAGGGTGAAAAACGAGGCGGTCCAGAGGAGCGACGGAATAGAAACGCAGCGGTGCGATTCCATTAAAAACACAAAATGAAACACGTGAACTCATCCATGAAACGGAATGGCTCCCGAACGGTCCTGAGAAAGGAAGCCTTGCCCAGCCGTGTAGAGAGTGCACTTAACCTGGTTTGAGTTGGATGAGGTGTGTGCTGGAGCCTCAGTAAGACCATGTAAGAAAACAACATTGAAACCGACCATGCAAACTTGCAAAAGTGACAAAGGTTCGGTTCACAATTCTAGCAGAAGATTGTTGATATTAGGGCAGCAACAACTAATCAAATTAAACAACTAAAGTCGACTATAAAAATAATTGCTAACTAACATAATAGTCGATTTGCTGCCCGCATTAACCATCTTATTGGGCATAGAACAAGGTTCTTTCTAGATCTATGGAGGAGTTCATCACTTTGCCATATTGGGGGACAGATCATCTAAAAAAAAAAAGGTGAAAGGAAACTTCGCCACTTTAGGAAATGTGAGCCAATGGGGGCAAGTAAAAGAACACTCACACATTGTTAGGTTAACAGTTTTTGAGATAATGAAATATGCATGTTGTAGCGCCCTCTATGGACAGAATTTTTATTAAATTTGGCATGCTTCCAAAGAATGTCGTGATTGGCGGTATCAAGTTTCATTAAGTTTTGACCTTTACATTAGAAGATATCGGCCATAGAGTCAATATTGGCCACAATTTAAACGGTTTGACTAATCAAAAATCAGAAAATACCTACCTTTTAGCCTGTATGTAAGAGATAGCCTAAATTTTAATCCAACGAACGTGTGCCTTACATAAACTTTGTACGGATTGGTCATCCAGAGAAAAGTTTAAAATGTTTGAATGTTTTAAATTAGAGTTCTGATCAAATGAAATAAAAACATTTCATCGATAAAATATTTAAGTTGAACTGACTCAGAACTGAAATAATTTGAAAATGTTCAAATGTAGAAACAATGTCTAAGAAAAGCTATGCATAAGCAATTTTTACAATTTCTTTGGGAAGTTTGGGAATCACTGCACTAAACCAAACAAAGCTTTTAAAATCCGTACTCCCGAGGGGATCACCCCCCTGATTCCGATTCTCTCGGAGCTGGGTTCTGCTCAAGGCTACTTCCTGATAAAAGGGAGTTTCTCTTTGCCATTGTCGCCTTACTGCTCGACGTAGGGGGTTCAGGCTCTGTAAAGAGGCCATTTTAATTGTTATGGGCACTACATCAATTACATTGAATTGAACGGCAACTCCTTTAAATAAATGCATCAATTAATGTAACCTTAAAATATAGAAATTAGGCCTGCACAGGATTTTCATTTTGAAACTATTCAACTCATTGATTAATCGAAAGAGATTATCGACAGAAAAATCGGTTATCAAAATAGTTGTTAGTTGCAGCCCTAGCTGATATTAAAGCTCGACAGTCGCGATCAAGATCAACCACCCCTCCCTTCCGTGCACCTGACATGAGCAATTTGCTAAATTTGACAAAAGGTGCATTGGACTAGAATCACGGACCATACAAGCTCTCTTCTCCCTTTCAGTCAGGTTACCTCACTGGGTCTACAGGCAGACCTTTTCATAATACACAATGGAAGACACGAGCTAAGACAATTATGGCCCCGACGCCGTTTGGACGAGAGAAAACCTCTTATCGCACGGCAAAAAATGCACAGTAATTGATTAAAAAAAATGGAGCTGTAATGGACACCAGCGCTGGCACAGTGGAGAGAAAGAGAGAGTGTGTGAGAGAGAGAAAAAAAAAGATAAAGTGAGGGAGAGAGAGAGAGAAAATTAAAAGACAGAGTGTGTGTGTGTGTGTGTGTGAGAGAGAGGAGAGAGGGAGCATCCACCACTGCCACCTGCAGCCCACGACCACCTGCGCGGCAGGGAGAGGGGGTGGGTGAAGGTGATATTAATTAAATTTCAGCCGTTTGTTGGACAAATCTGCAGGGCGGTGGGCCAAGAGGATGTCCTTTTCCAGCAGTGCGGGGAGGACGGCTGGGGGGTGGCGGTGGGGGTGGGGGAGGGTGAGCTGCGCTGAGCTGTGCTATTGGCGACAAGGTTGCCATACCGCTCCGGCGGCTCCGAAGGACGTCTCCAGGCGACCGGGAGCCCGGCGACAGACGCGGGGCGGTGCGGTGCCACACTGTCTGCCTGGCTGACCCGCGCCTCCGCTCCCGCTCCCACACCCATCACCCCCCCCCACCCCCACCCGCTCCACTGCCGGTCTACATTACACACGCTCAGAGCCCCCTCTTTAATTTCAGCCTTAAACGGCCTTAAATATTTATCAGGGCGCTGGGCCTCGGCGGGGATTGGATGAGTATGGAAGGAGAGTGTGTGTGTGTGTGTGTGTGTGTGTGTGTGTGGGGGGGGGGGGGGGGGGGGGGGGTGTAGGCAAGAGATGGGAGATGGATGCTGCTGAGAGCTGGCTGACAGGAAATAGCACCTCACCCATCCTCACCTCCCTCTTCCTTTCACCCCTCTCTCGCTGTGTCTCTCTCCCTCTCATCCTCCACTCCAACTAGCACATTGTAAGCCAGCATGCACCCAGCAAGATGCACCACCCAGAACCTTTTCACCATTCCCCAACCTCTCCCCACCAGCCTGCCAGTACAGGACCCTAGTCTGGAGTCTAATCAAACCTGGCAGGGGCATTACCTGTAAACAAAATGCCCATCATAAATACATACATGTGCACATGTATATGCACTCATTCATACGTGTGTGTGTGTGTGTGTGTGTGTGTGTGTGTGTGTGTGTGTGTGTGTATATATATATATATATATTACTATTTAGTATCAGTGATGGGCGCATGCCCTCTGTGGTCGAGCCCCGTAGAGGTTATTGTTTAGGCCTTTAGACTGTGTATGATGAATTTCCTGTTGAGCACCCTTCATCACCACTGAACCTCCCCCATCCTACTCACCAGCCCTGTCTCTCCTGCTTCTCCTTCCACGCTCATTAGCACCCCCCCCCCCAAACACGACCCACTCACACACCACCACCCCACCCACCCCCCCCCCCCCCCGTCATCCTGCTACCCATTCTGCTGCCAAACCATCACGGCTACTAATTGCAACGGAAACAAGCTCTACACCCTCCCCTCCCTGCCAATGTTTACTGCTGGGGACGCTGATGGCTATATCCGCCACCACTCCGTCTTCCTCACATTGATCCCAACAGCCAGACCTGAAGAGCTCTCCGCCACCCACTAATTTAAACAGCTCTCCGTCCATGTCTGTGTCTCTCTATTCATGCCCCAGTGTGTGTTACTGCCATCTTTGGTTTGTACTGCTCAGTTTTGCATGGATGAAGAGACAGACAGACAGACACATGAAGGGAAGTGGGAACACACAAGCGCACACAGACCGGTGGAATGGTCGTATGGCGGTTAAACGTATGCAACTCGCCTGCGTCTGAATTTGCTCACAGACTTCCTGCTTGGCCTCCGTGGATGTATGGACCACAGCAGAGTCTCTGGTACACACACACACACACACACACACACACACACACACACACACACACACACACACACACACACACACACACACACATCTGGGGATCATCTGGCCACTGTGTGTGTGTGCGGAGGCCAGCTGACACCTGCGTGAGGTTGGGCGAGGTGAGGCCAGGCTGGGATGGGATGGGCAGGGCAGGGCAGGGCAGGGTGGAGCGCCTGAAGGTGGGTGGTGGTGGTGACTTTTTTCTGCCCTCCCCCCTCCTTTACAAAAATAAACAGCTCCCTGCCCGCGTCTGGGGCCGGCAGGTCAGACAACTGTAGCAACAGCTGTCCACAACGTTTTTTTTTCTTTTGCTTTACTTTCTTTCTCTCTCGCTCTCTCTGTCGCTCTCTCTCTTTTCAAGGAAATAATTCAAGGGGAGTTCAAGGCAGGGAAAATGTTTTCATTCCACTTACCAAACCAAACCCCACTCCCCTCAAAAAAAAAAAAAAAAATGTTTTACAGGCCTTGTGAGGAAACATATAAAATGCACTATTCCTTGTAACAACAGCGGCGCTTCGGCGACCTTTATCGAGCAGAGAAGACAACAACAGCCCCTTCTCACTCACTCAGGACAGACATAGGAAAGTAAAAATAGGCAGCCATAGCACAGGGGAGGACGCGCTAACCGTGGCAAATTATAAATAAACTGGTTTATTTTCCAACGCGTGCAAGTGTGCCGGTTAACTCGCAGTGCGCTTTGAGGTGGAGGGAGGGGGGGGGGGGGGGGGCAAGGCAGAGGCTGATGGGAAAGACAGAGGTAGGTGTTGCTGTGGAGGTGGAACGAGGGCTTCTGGGATGGCGCGAGTGACCCGTCCAGACGTCCTGGCGGACACGCAACACACCCACCCACACCCACACCCAGTCTCACTCACCACGGCCACGGCGTCAGCCACACCAAATGTAGCTCGCTGTCTCCTGCTTGTGATGTGGTTGCAGTTCTCCTGTATCTTCTCCATGAGCTGCCGGATCTGCTTGCAGTAATTGGCCACTTTGCATTCCTTCAGGAAAGCCTTCAGCTGCCCAGATTGAAAGGAAGACCGGCCAGGGGGGGTTGAGGAAGATGGAGAGGGGGAGCAACAGACAGACACAGAGAGGGGAAAGAAAGGAAGACAAATGACAATGGGGTTATAGGAGAGAATGAGTTTACAAAACACACTTCAATCTTCGGCCTGTTGCGCTCTGCGAAAGTGTCGAAATCCAGGCAGGGTGTTTGTTTTTTACGTGGGCAAACCTTGTTTCTGAGGTTGAATAGCTGAAGGTTTGCATTGAGCAGCTGTAATTTTATGCCTAGGTTTCACTGGCAAACTCCTAAAATATGTATTAGCCGAGTACGTCTGTATGAGCAGACACTCAAATAGCCTGTTAAATCATCTCCGCAAAGGCTAAACATTCACCGTCTGCGTTTCTGTGGGAAGCCCGAGAGAGGCTTTAATGGGAGCAGCGGCATTCTTCTCTTCTCCTGGCTGGGACAGAAGCACAATGTGGGGGACAGAGAGAGAGAGAGAGAGCGAGAGAGAGAGCGAGAGAGAGAGAGAGAGAGAGAGAGAGCGAGGAGATGAAAGAAACACAGAGATGATGAGGAAAGAGGAGAAGAGAAGGGAGCTGGACTTCAACATGGGGCTGGATGTGCCGAACTGGGCGCCTCCCAAACAGGATGTGGGCCGGGCAGTAGCCAGGGCGATAAAAAACAACGCAGATCCAGAGGAGTGCAAGTGCGCTCTCCTCTCTCTGTCCGTCTCGCTGTCTGACTTCTCTCTAGAGTTTGCGGTGGTGTGGAGCAGCCATCTCCTGCATTGGCCAGTGGTGGGCTCAGATAGGTGGGTGAGTGGGTGTGTGCGTTTATACTCTTGCTGCTATATTTAGCTCAAAGGCAGAAGCCCATAGTGGCCGGCTTGTTTGCCTGTTGTGAAAGCGGACAGTTTGCAAAAGTCAAAAGTCAAAGTGAAAGAACTGGTCTAGGAGCAGCCCGCTAGGAGCATAGCCTAGTACCATCCACATCCACCGCTGTTCCAGAATGAGATAGGGGATTGTGAGGTGTTTGCCAGACTCACACATGAGGCTGTGGGGAGGGCTGTGGGTTACCTGGATGATGGAGGGCAGAGCCAGCTCAGGGAAGCCGATGGTACAGGCCTGGGTGTGGAAGTACTCCAGCATGAGGTCGTAAATCTGCTCGATCAGGCCATCCTGGAACATATGAAAAAACACAGCAGAGATGAAAACGCTGTGTCCACAAATCACACTCAAGTCCTTTCACTAGCCTGAGAGAAGAAAGAAAGAGAAATGTGCATTAATAAAGGTCTGATGAGGGACTGAGAGGCAAAAGAAGGCAGAAAGACAAGAGAAGAAAAGGAGTAGAAAAAAAAGGGAGACTGGGAGGGGGGAGCGAGTGGTTTGGTTGTGGCTGGCCAGCATATTAGGAGTTCAAGCGCTGCGCCATCGCTCATAGTAATCCCACGCACACACGCTCGCCCGAAGACCATGGCTGTTCCTGGAAGCCTGACCTCCGGTTTGGCGGGCAGGGAGGGCTGGCGGGGACGGTCAGGCAGCCAGCAGAACAGCTTTGGGCGCTCAATCAGCTTAGACCGGCACCTGTCACCTGGTGCCCTACCCTGGCAGGCTGCTGACACGTCGCTTATACGAGGACTTACAGCGCCTGGCACCTTCTCCTGCTAATCCTGCCCCGCTTTTAGACGCGGATTGAGACCTGAGCCGCTCTGTAGGCTCAAAGGCTGGACGGCCCCTGGGTGCTTTAGGGTGGGGGTGGGGGTCTGCCGGCTGACGGCCCCAGCCTGGGGCATGTTGTATGGGGGGGAGAGGGAGGGCTGAGCAGGCTGGGCTCATTCACCCCTGTTTGGCCTGGTCAGTTGTGATAGGGTTGGCGCTCCCAAATGCCCTCCGCTCGCCCCCTGTCCTGGGCAAGGCTGGGGCGTAAGGGCGGGGGGTGGAGGCTGGCACCAGCCCGGTGTTGCCAGCCGGGCGAGAGGGATAATCGCGCAAGCCCCGTGTGGCAATCCTCTTGGCAGCAGCGGAAGGCGTGGCCCGTGGCCGCTCACCCTCTCTGCCACGTTCAAGGGCCTTCGGCTTTGCCCTCAATCCAGTTACACACGGCCAGCGGGGGCCAACAGAGGGAGTGAATTGGAGAGAGAGAGAGCGGGAGCGAGTTGGAGAGGGAGAGAAACAAGAGGGAGAAGAGACAAAAGAAAGTACAGAAAGACAGAGAGAGAGAGAGAGAGAGAGAGAGAGAGAGAGAGAGAGAGAGAGAGAGAGATAGTAAGTGAGTAAGACAATGAGATGGGAAAGAGAAGAGAGGAAGATTGAGAAACAGACTGACGCAGAGCAATGGATCAGATGGACAGAGAAAGAGGGAAAAGATGGGGGAAAGTGAGAAGAGGCAGCACGACGACAACAGAATCACAGCTCCATTTCAAAAGCACGTTTACTTCATTTGTTTACAGGGAAGGGAAGATGATGACCAACATCAATGACAGTCTAAGGCTACCTAAGCGTTTACTCAGTATGGCAGTCGGATGAGGTGGACGGCGAGGGTGAATTCAGGACAAAGCCTATGGTCCATAGTGGGAACGGAGACATCAAACAAGGTTACACTCATCTCCCTCGTAAGCAGTTAGATAAGGTGAATGAATCCACCTCATCATGAATGATGCAAGAACCAGCGAGAACGATTCATTCGCTTTTCTAGAGCAATGAGCAGACGTTCACCTCTCACCACCATGGGGCTGTGCAGAACCCAATCTGATCAGATGCTACAGGCAAACATCTCCACAGTTTGGCTTGACATGATTTTCAGGTCAGAGTAGTTTCATGAGCAAATCCATGTAGTATATGGACACATCTGTGGAATGTTTCCACCGACACTGAAGAGGAACACAGAAGGGCTCACCTTGAAGGCTTTCTCCTGCAGGTTGGTCTTGCTGAGCTTCAAGATCACGTCAAAGTTGATGGGCTTCGCGCTCATACGGCCTGGCCTCTTGTTGAAGTCCTCTTGCTGCAGGATCTGAGTGGAACACACAATGCTATGGTGTCAATGAGCTGTGCAAACACACATAAATAAACTGAAATGTAACAGACCAGACTACATTTCTTTAAATTACCCCATATCTTGTTGTTAAGACTTGAGATATTCATAAACAGTATTACCAACGATATATCTTGACAAGAACTACATGGGTGGTGCTGGTACAGTGGTTAGCGTCGCTACCTTGTAAACGTTTGACTCAGGTTTGTTTCCCGCCCACTGCATGGCGCCTGGATAAAAGCGTCTGCTAAATACCGAACCTTTACCGTTACATTATTTTAGACTGCCTTACGCGAGAATGTGTTTGTAAAAATGTGTTTGGCAGATGGCACAGAACACCAACATTTACAAACATGAAGTGACTAAAACATACTAGGATGTCTGGATTGAGGGGGGGGCGGGGGCAGTTCTAGGAGTTAGTCAGCAGCAGTTGACAGGTTAACTCAAATAATGGGATAGCCTAGCTAACAAACAGCCACATCAGGAGAACCTTCGAGCGTAATCCTGGGGTTGCTCCATGTGGAGTCTGACGAAAGGCGGCCCGTCAGAAACACAAACATTCGGCAGATCTGTTATTTACATCTGGGGGAGCACCTCTACCAACACCATGTGCTGCTGGAATCTTGGCTGCACAGCCGAGGCCTTGAACTTCAGCGGAGTGCTTTGTGAGGGAGCCTTTTTTTAAAAGCTCCATAAAAATAAAATGGAATCTGGCTGTTAACAGCCATCTCTTTAACACAGGCCGAGCCCGAGACAGCGCTCTGCCTCGCAACAACAACACACACACACACACACACACACACACACACACACACACACACACACACACACACACACACACACACACACACACACACACACACACACACACACACACACACACACACACACACACACACACACACACACACTTTGGACGTCACTGAAACCTGGGGGAGGTCATTTAGTGGTGCGCACTCCTTGACTGCATGGTAATGGCAAAGCATACTTGTGTGTGCCTATGTGCGAGAGAGAGAAGTGTGTATATAATAGTTTTAATGTGTATATTTAAGAAGGGGCCTATGACTGTGTAGGAGTATGTGTGAGTGAGTGCAAGTTGTGAGGTTGATGACTGTGACAGTGAGTGTTTGTGTGTGTGCGCAAGTTGAGTGTATGTACGGTATGCAAAGAGTGTGTACTTCTGTGTGAGCATGTTTGTGTATACATTTGCGCGTGTGGGCCGACTCCTGTGTGCGTGCGTGCGTGCGTGCGGATGTATGTGTGTGTGTGTGTGTGTGTGCACTAAGGGTCCAACTGCGTGTGAGCGGGTTGTGTTTCTGTGTATAAGTGTGTGTGTGTGTGTGTGTATATATTTGTACATGTGTGAGCTGCTGAGGGTCGAGGCGGCCTGCACAAACATAGGATGTGGTGTCGGCCTGCGGGGACCAGCAGGAAATGGTGGCGTATGGCCCCAACCTGATACGCTCAGGGGCGCTGGCGGCAGGAAGCCCCGAATCAGAGGGGCCCTCGCCCCAGCGGCCAGCCAGGGCCAGAGCCAGGGGGGGTGGGGGGTGTGTGTGTGTGTGTGCGGGGGGGCACCAGGGGCCACTTCTGCTGCTTCAATTAGAGGCAGGCCAGCTCAGCCCAGCCCCCGGCAGCACACCTCAGACTGCGATTTA
This sequence comes from Clupea harengus, assembly GCF_900700415.2. NCBI lineage: Eukaryota > Metazoa > Chordata > Actinopteri > Clupeiformes > Clupeidae > Clupea > Clupea harengus. The sequence goes on along the minus strand of NC_045155.1, from coordinate 14,916,437 downwards.
ACGAGGGCACAGAAGGGGAGAGAGAGAGGGGGGGGGGGGGGGGGGGAGAGAGAGAGGGAAAAAAAAAAAACAGGAAGTGCAGTGCATCACAAATAAACACTAGGAGCTGAAAGCAGGTCTGGGTGGTGGTGGTGGGGGGGGGGGGGTTGCAGGCAGGAGGATGTGGTCTGCTTAGCGTGTTCACAGAGGAGCGTAAACCACAGGCTGCCCCCCCCCACACACACACACACACACACACATACCTCCCACCACACACACACACACACACTTTATCACACTCTGGTCAGATGGCTGCTAAACACACGAAGCCTAGCAGTGACCGTTCCACCATTCACCCCACACCACACCGCTACCCACAGCCCCTCAGCCATCTCTCCTGGGCCCCCAGCCTTCCGTTAGTCAGGGTGGCTGCCGTCTCCTTGCTTCTATTCTAACTGCAGCTGCCACTGCAGGGGCTTGCTGCTCTCACAGACACACAGACACACTCAGTCTGTATGTCAGCCACCTCACACCGTGGAAAAAGTTGACGGTTTGTGACCTCCACTTCTCCCGATAACGAAAGGTGGCTAACTTGGGGGGCCTTCGCTCACAGTTGCACACAGACGTGTGCACACACACACACAGAGAAAAAAGAGGAACAACATGGTGTATATGTTGGGTTAGCGATACCGTGTGTGCAGACGTAAACGTTTTTTCTTTTATGTGTGTGTGTGTGTGTGTGCGCGCGCTTTGTTTCATCTTTTGGTGTTTCTGCAGATTCACATGGCGGCCTTTGTGTCCATTGACAGTGGAAAACATGCCTTTTTGAACAAAGATGCAGCGCCGATGTCGCAAGAGGGGAAAAGAAAAACACACACACACACACACACACACACACACACACACACACACACACACACAAAACGACAACAACAACATGGCACAAGACCAAAAACAAACAACCATCACCAGCCCCCCTTCCTCCCTGCCTCCCACCCCTGGCCCGGGGCTTTCAGCACGGTCCACACCACTGGAGGACACTCAAGAGAAGGACCACGTGCCATTGTCCTCCCCACCAGAGAAAAGACCACAGCGCACACCATCCACCACGTTATATAAATGGAAAGTTTCCCCCTCCGTAGGGCTAGACAAAGACTTGTACGTCACGCGCGCACACAGACACAGACACAGACACAGACACAGAGAGCCCTGTTATTAAGCAGTGGTCACGACGCACGCTGGGCTCCCGTACGCCTCAGAGAGGCAAGAGCTAGAATTTGGAGTTTCACACATTTTTTTCCTCAGGGCTTTTTCCAGGGCGTGCCCACACACAAACACACACACACACACACACACACACACGAGAGTGGTCCTGCTGCAGGGTGCTGTGAAGTGGTCAGCGGGGCACGGCCCAGTCTCCTGCAGGTCAGGCCTGGGCACAGAGGGCAGGCACGGTGGGCAGTGCCAGCCAGGGAACTCACCTCCAGCAGGAAGGGCAGCACGGGCGCAAACGTCCTGGTGCTGGCAGAGAGGAGGGTGAGGGCACGGACGCAGTGCATCCGCAGCGGGTAGTAGCGTGCAATGGGTACCAGCCTGGAGAGAGAGGGCGATGGGGAGGGGGGGATAGACAAGAAAAATAACTCAGTAAAACTGCAGTAGGGACCAATAGGAAAAAGCAAGACAGACATAACAATGACTGTGTGTGAGTGTCAAAGACTGGACAAGTAAACCTCTCTCATACATCCTTGAGAAGTCCAAGCATAAAATAAACTATCAAGATGCTATATTCATATCAGTTTAAATACATGTTTCTGTCCTCCACGCAACAGAAAACACACTTCCAATTTGCTTAACATTCAGAGAAACTAGCAAACAAACAATAAACAAATACAGCCACATGACAAGCAAACACACCTGAAACAGGTCAATGTTTTCAAGCATCATATACTCAAAATTTAACCAACAGCTCCACCTGCTGGTAGCTTTGACACTCGCATTTTCCCATCACATAAAAATTAATACGTTTTCCACCCGTACCCACAACTCCCTGAAATAACTGACACTGCTAAAAACAACCAAGAACTGGCCATTACACACATAAAACCATCTTCTGTTTAAAGCTTCTCGGAAAGCCGGTCCCCACCCAGGCTGCTGGGCTGTGGCGTGCGTGCGTGTGTTTCTATGTATGTATGTATGTGGGGGTAGGGCGTTCTTACTTGACGCAGCCGAGGATGACCTGGCACAGCGGATAGATGAGGGGCTCCAGGACCTCGCTGGGCTGGAGGGTGCTCAGCACGCGACACCACAGGTACAGACAGTGCATGTACTGCCAGTTATACACCGACTGGTACGTTTCCTGGAGGCAGAGAAGGCGTTACATTAGATTAGTGCATGGGGGGCCTAGGAGGCAATGTCCCAACACGGCTCTGTGTTTACGAGAATAACCAGAATAAAGGGTTAGCTACATTATTAGATATCAGTAACTGATGCCACGTTTCATAGGCGACTCTTCACCGTGTCCTAATGGCGAACACAACAGACTTCTGTTGTTCTTTAACCAGCAACAGTGACTTTTACATTCATTACTGTACATCACCACGTAACAATCTTAACTGGTTGTTTATTCTTTACTTGGCTGGCGTGTGTAAAAGCAGATCTGTACACACATATTGCTGAAACCGCGTCAAACATTTCACTTGCACTCATTAATTTGCTGTTGTTGGACATCTTCGTTTTATTGTACAATTGTTCTGACAAATCGCTGTGGTATTAAGTTGTCTTTGTATGCAGCATGGGTAAAGAGAATGACTGTTAGTGTCTGTATTGTGATTGTTCAGCAAACGATGTTGAAAGAGTTCTTGCCACCATTGCATCTTTCCTATGTTCTTAGGAAGTGCGCTACTGTCCCGGGACGGCTATCTGGATGGGGCAGGTTTGTGAGGATCATGGTTGCGCCCTCGCAAAATCAATGAACTAATCCAGAATGTTTTCCATGAAGAACTGTAACAGTTTCTTGAAATTGCTGTGAAGGCCTAACATTATAAGTAATACAATTGGTACCATTTTATTACATTTGTTCAGTGTGAATTTCCTCCTTTCCTCCTTCCTCCACCTGTAATGGGATGTGCCAATTAGGGGTGGGATCAGCTACCTGGTTAGTGTTGTAGTTCTCTGGAAGCTTCTTTGGTGAGGAGGAGGCTTTGTCAGTGCTATTCTGTAGCATCCTCAGAGTTGTGAGGCCTGTTGTATTGATGCTGCCTGTATTTAGGGACATCTGTCCTAAGGTATTGTAGTGGCAGTGCATATTCAGCTTTTTTATTATTATTTATATTATCAGTCTTTTTGCTCCCTTTTTTCTCTCTTTGTTTTTGCACATGGATACTCAACCCACTAGTGGTGGATAAATTAATTGCAAGCCTCTGAATGTTTGTCTCCATGCTGCCTTTTTGTGCTTACCCTAAAGACCCTTGACACTTTACCCTGTGGCATTTGGTGGCACCGGTGAGATCTAGTGTTCCACTAGGATTGGCACATAAGAGCGGCAATGTCACAACTGGGCCAAACACACCCAATGGCATCTTGGAGCAGGTCTGATTTGGGGTGCAACTACAGCGCCCCCCTCAGGGCATGAGGAGGATGACACCGCATCCAGGCAACAGTCAGCGGCCTCAGATGACCGCATGTCTCGGCCCGAGTCTGCATTGACCTCCTTCATTGAGGTCCAGCAGTCCAGGGAGGAGAGCAGTGAGCGAGAAGCCCAAGCACAAGGCAGACGACGTCACGTTTAGCCAGCCCTATGTCCGAGAGGCTACTGCCAGTGAACTTCGCCCCACCAGCGCACTTTGGGTGGACTGCCCCTAAGATGTCCCCCTATGTTGAGGATGAGGACATTGAACACTATTTGACCACGTTTGAACGGATCGCATTTGCGAACCAGTGGCCAATGGAAAACTGGGCCTTGTATCACATCCCCTTGTTGTCAGTGAGGGCCCGTGCTGCATGTAGCAATAGACATACTTGATGCCAGAGACTATGTTAAAGTGAAACAGGCCATCCTTGACAAATATGAAATTGACTCAGAGGTTTATCACCACAGATTCCGTTCCATGACCATCATGGAAGAACAAACGGCCAAGGAGCCTGGCTCTTTGGCACTGCTGTCAGGGTGCAGGTTTGGCACCCCACAAACTCATCTGAAAGGAACTTCTCTGTGGCTGTTGCTTTGTGCACAAATGCTAAATAATACACACTAGTTAAAATCCAGGTCACCATTTCCACTAGGTTCCATTTTACAACTCAAATTCAGAGAATTAAAGTAACGCTATGGAGTTTCTGGAACCGCCAGGTAGGGGGATACTTTCTGCTGGACTATTCAGTAACTTATTTGCCGTCTTGCTATGTCTTGCACTTGCTTGATGTTTGACTGTGTTAGGAAAGTTGTTGACTTGCTGGTTTGTCATAAACAAAGTAAGCAAATTTCTACCGGTTTCGCTAAGTTTAGCCGCTAGCAAGACATCTCGTTAGCGATGTTAGCAAGCTTGGGCATTGATGCTAGTAATAAGTGCTCTCGCGTCGGCTTCTTTGTAATGTTAGTGTCATACCTATGTTGGCTAGCTTGTCAAGAACTTTCCTAACACAGTCAAACATCAAGCAAGTGCAACACAAGACAAAGCAAGACAGCAAATAAGTTACTGAATAGTCGGCAGTCCAGCAGAAAGTAAACCCCTACCTGGCGGCTCCAGAAACTCCATAGTGTTACTTTAAGCCAATTATACCCAATCTCTAATATCACAATAAGGAATATTTTAAAATCTGCTCTGTAACACTGTTGGCCACCCACCTTCTTCTTCATGGTCATAGCATTCCTGAGGTGGATGGCCAGCTGGCGGATGTAGATGAAGCCGTGCTGGTAGGAGACCTGCGTGTCCAGAGCGTACATCTCACTCAGAGTGCGCTGCATGAAGCTGATCAGGGGCAGAGTGTTGGGCGACGTGAACTTGCAGTTCTGCACATAGGCGATGTACATTTGCTGCAAGAATAACAAAAACACACAACGTATTAGAACATAGTGTGGAGGCAGATAAGTAGATAGCCAGATGGATATGTTATAATAGAGGAACTGCAGAGAGCACACAATCACTGTTTATTATTAATATGCAGGACATTTGACCACATATGGGCCCTAGAACCTTACTTTTACACTAAGCCTGCAAATAATAAAAAAAATTCCACTTTTATATCTGAAACAAAAGTCTCAATTCACTGATCCAGTCGACATTTTCTGCATCATGGCCTTACATACACAACTTATCAGAATAAATCTTGGTTTAGGAATTATATTCTTAAGATACATTCCACAGCGCACCCACACACACACACACACACACACACACACACACACACACACACACACCTTAAGGATGACGCTGAGGTAGATGTCCTGCTTGTGCCGGCAGATTTTGCTGAGGGCCAAGAAGGCCAGAACTCTCACGGTCTCCTCCCCTGTGCTCCACTGCTTCACCAGGTGCTGAGGACACAGAGGCAAGGACAGATCATTAACACCAACTTCACGTCTACTTCAACAATAGCCTGAATGTACAGCTTCAAGATGACATCAAGAATGGCTACCAGCTACCTTATAAAACCAACCTAAATACTTGCCAACTAATGAATTAAATTCAGTGCTGAATGATTTCCTCCACTGGCAACTGACCATTTAATCTACCCCCTGATCTCTAAACAAAGCAGGAAATACAGATAATAGTCCTGCAACTTAAGTTGCTTGTATGACCGCTATTTCCTATGTGGCCAGTAGGGGGAGCTGAGAGAGTAATCAGCCCTGCAGAGAAGCACATAATGTAGTTATGAAGAAACTGGTTTTACCTTCACTAAGACTCTGCACTGTTTGGACAGACACAGGTAGTAGGGCACCATCTGGTTGATGTGACGGAGAACAGCGGCAACAACTGTGAACTGAGTTAGGCTGGACAGGAGCTGTGAACAGATTCATCGGTAACATGTTGACAAAAATCATTTGCATGTATGGACAGGCATGCATAGGATACCCTGAAGACCTCTCTTATGGGTTTTATCCAATGGCACTTTTGGCCGTGCTGAGCTGGGCTGTGTGGAGCTAATTCACATCGGCATTACAAGTTGAATGGTACCAGGTTTGCTTCCAAACGCGCCAAATGACAAAGATACTCTTTTGTGATTGGCTCGGTCATCATTCAGCGCTTGCCGTAGCGTGTCTGTATTTTTGTATCTCAAGACACATATGAAGCAGATCCGTTTAAAAAGGTTAATCTGGAAAGTGTGAATACTAACTTTAACGACAGTAAATGGTACACTTCCAATTAACATTTCTACCACAATGAGTGTGTTTAGGCAGACACTGAATTAACAAAATAAACGTATTCTCTCGTTGAGACAAGTGGTATAAAATAATATTTGTGCATGCCGGGACACCTCGGCGGCCTTTATCCCTAACGAGTAAACCTTGACGTATGGGCATGCAAATCATATGGCTAGGTGTATACTCCTCCATACCTGAATGAGACCACTAAGGTACATTCTGATGTCAAGCATGTTCTTCTGCCACCTTTTACTGGAGGATGGTAATATCAGCCTGCAAATAAGAAAAGAAACAAAACAATGGTGACTTAAAACCGACAGGTACATTTCCTTGTCAGCACAAACCACACAGCTGACTTATGTACAAAGCTAGTGTAACGCCACCTTTGACGAGTAAGCAAATAAGCAAGACGTTCTTACTTCTTCTGGTCCTCTTTCTCAAATGACTTGAGGTCAAGCATCCTCTGCAGAGCAACTGGGATATCTCTTATGCAGAACACCACCAGTGCATTGAACACTACATGCAGACACAGGGAAAGACAAGGGAGATTACTCACGGAACACTGAAGCCTTTTTTTATAATTATGGAATGAAAATTTGGGCTAGGTTCAACTAACATTTATTCTACCATCCATTACTTCTTCCTGCATATTTATTTTGCATCAGACAGACCATCAGGGCTTATCAATAAATATAATAGATATTGCAACCTTACCTGCACTATCAGAGACAACATATCTGCACTGGTCAACACTGTCGCCTTTGGTTGTAGCCACGGCGCCTTTGAAAGCCTGAGTGACTTCTCTGAAGAGGCGTTGAGAAGGCTCAGCCTGGAAACAAACACAAAGGCATGTTGGGTGTAAAAGGAATACCACCATATTGTTTTGGGCCATTTAATAAGCCGAAGCACACAAGACACATAAATTACAAAATTATGAATTAAATGAAAAAAAGCAGTTCTATATTAACGCATATATTCTTAAGAGTAATTGAAAATGCGTTATAAAAGCAGCAATAATTTTCCACAATGCATCCCAATTTGAATGCTATAAGAAATTCATGCATCCTGCTTTGCGCAATGCCCCTGGTGACAGGATGTTCGCATCACACCACAGCTAGTTGTTTTTAGTAGTTCTTGAGAACTACACTCACCCTCAGAGCTGCTTTCCACTCAGCGATCATCTTCTCTGTGACTGGAATGGATTCAGACTTCTTTGACTTGGCAGCTGATGCCTGTTCTTCCTCATCAGAATTGGCCTCCTAAGGGTAATACATTTAATCATGTCAAAACACCAAAACTTTGTTCTTACTACCGTGTTCACTAAGAGCAAATAATGACGAGCAAAAACAATGTTTCTTCCTCATCATCAGAGGAATAACTACTATATGCATACCTCCAGTTCAGCAGGTAGGGTGTGATACTTGTCCTCCTCCTCATCCTCCTCAGAGCTGTCTGTGTCATCGAAGTTCAGCAGCTTCTTGTCATTAGCCTTCAGGAACTTGTAGAATTCGGGATCTTTTGCCTGAAGCCGGGACAGCTGCTCCTTGTGCTCAGACGCTTTCCCCTTCTTCTTGGGAATCCTTCAATACACCTCAGCAAAGTTAGAACAGGCAATAACAGACTAACGAGACATCGTGCAGATTGGCTGAAACACCACTGAAAGCTTGTAAAGCCACACAGTAAAAGACTGGAAAGTGTGAGGATGCTCTGCACTCACGTCTCAGCAGGGACATTCTCCTCCTTGCCATTCTGCTGAACATTCTCTTCCCCTTCTGCGTCAGAGTCGTCCCCGTCCGACTCAAAGCCAGACACCAGGAACTCATCCACGGACAAGTCTTCCAACTTCCTAATATATGTCAGCAAAGTGGACAATAAATCAGTTAACCGTTTATAATCCAATGACCACCACACAACTGCTGATGTCTCTTCTGGATAGCTAACTAGCTACTTACGTATCCAGCGGAAACATTAACACCATACTTAATATATACAATATATATCTTAACATATTTAGAAGACAAACAAACATCAAGGGTCTGATGATACAGTCGTGGTGTTTTCGGTATTGCTGAATAAGAAAATCAGCTATCATGCTATGCTCTTTAAAACAGTCTGATACAGCACCAGCAGCTAGCTAGCTTACTCTAACAAACACTGACTCTGAGAAGTACATTATTGGTTGGGAGTGGAAATTATCTATGATCTAAAAATATCCTATGCGGCGCTAATACTGAAGAGCTGACATATTTTAACAGTCTCATAATTAAGCTTGTCATAACAACTTTCCAATAGGTAACGTTAGCGCAAGTTAGCCAGCTAGCTAACTAGAAGGACAACTTAACGTTAGCTCACAAGTGAGTAAGGAACCACTGTAAACACAATTCTTCTTTTAGCTGTACGTATGATTAATTTCCAAGAAGCAACACAAAATTATCGACACATTCGTACAGGGTACATTTCTTAAATCCACGTCGTTCAATATAATTTGTCACGTTTTTCCTAAAGCATTACCTCTTGTGCTTGCTTGCCATGCTGGACAGAAAACGTGTCTACAAAACTAAGACCCACAATGCACCGCGGTATGTGACGCGTTCTAAGATCAGTTTTATGTTTACGGGTCGAAACGAATGAATACATCAAAAGCTAATTCAGGAGGCTATGTTTTCATCATGTATAAGAGTGTAATTGACTGCCAAATATACCTACTATGGATTCGTTTAGTAGAGAAGTAACCAGAGGCGCAAAAAGGGATTTGTAATTTATGCAGCGCATAGGGGCGCCACACATAGGGCGCTACCAAAACAATGGTAGGTTAAAAAATATGAGTTACATAATAATGGGAAATCTGTACAGACTACAAAAAGAAACGTGGAAATGTCCAATTTTCTCTGTTTCTCTTTTGCTTTTCCTCGTGAAATGTATTCTGCTAACGAGCTTCCCTCAACCAGAATGTCTGTTACTCTGCGTATTCAGCCTTGGCATGTTAGAACGGTAGTCTGAGACTTTTATGAATCAGAAACGCAGTAGTGGGCAGTAAAATACAGTTATTAAAGTGATTAAGTGGAATATGTTAGTACCGGCCGCTTCTTTTAGCAAGCGAAGGCGGAGATGCTCATCCATAAGGTCAATAGCTAGATAACTGGGTGCGTGCTGTCATTTCTAAAGTTCTGGAAAGAATAGACTAGAAGAAAATAATAGAAAGTGATAGCTTTCTTCTTTATAGAGAAGAACCGAGCTAAATATTTGAACAAATGTAGCACATAGCCTTCTTACAAATTATTATACATTAGAAGACAGTAAGAAGAGCTTACTAAAATAGGGCCGGTTACGATGCAGGATGTACCTCTTGCTGCCCAGTAGGCCTTTGTTGCAGTCTACCAATGAGAGAGAGTGAGACAAAATCCCCCATTTGTGTGTGTTTGTATTTTTTGAACATTACTTAACAGTTTCCTTTCGTCTCTATACTGCTACACTTGAGTTGTTAATGTGTTAATCATCATTAGTTTGCAGTTATAGTTGCTATAAATGATCATTTTACTGTTTGGCCATTGTGTGTAAAGTCATGCTAAAAAAGCAACCTGGATTTGAACTTCATAGGCTAATGAATAACCTTTCAACAAGGGTGGGGTGGGGGGGGGGGGTTGATGTTGCATACCCCTCAATAACTGTGTAGTTGCACCTCTGTAAGAAACCACCTTGTCCCTCAGGTGCCCTTTCTTGTTAATGGGGGGCTAGGCTATTTCTTGAACCTCATGTGAAAGCATTAGTGTTGGGGAACAACTGTAGCATAACTTTGTTTTATAGACACTGTACTACAGACATAAACAATGTTATTTAAAATAGAATGATTTGGTGTTGTGATTGTGAAGTAGATGTGCTTTAGGCTAAACAACAGGCCTAAAACTTGTAAACTTGATTTCATCTCACGTTTGGCTACGATAAATGAAAACTATGTGGATCAGCTTTTCTTTATGCTGTGTGCTATTGCACGCCAACTTTTCTCCTAAATAGAGCTTTATTGATTTAAGTCTGTTTCTTGTTAGCTCTGTTTTTTGCTGAGATTACAGTCAGTAGAGAAGAACATGTTAGACAGTTTTTTTTTTTTTTGAGAATCAGCAAACTGTGGGCTGTGGATTAAGGGATTACATAGAAAAAGTGTTCTCATTTGAAATTCCACTATGACAATATGGTGGCTGTTGAGGATGGCAGAGAAAGAAACAGCATTTCAATCAATTTGATTTGAGGTAATGAGAGTGCCATCATGAAAGCACAGATCTTTACAGACAGAAAGCTGCTTGCTACTGGGTTTAGTTTCTATAATTTACTGGACTATCTTTCTCTAGCCTTGTGCCACTGTGAGATGTCCATGTCATGAGTTATGCTAATCAGATGCTGTCAATTAGATTGACACTTATTACCACAACTCCAACCTGAATGGCTCTCGACCAATATAAATGCTGGTAGGCTGTGAGTGCTGAGTGGATTAATTAATGCATTGATTAATCTGATTAAGAAGTCTAAGTTTTGAATCAGAATTGATTTGAACTAAGTAATCTGTTCTACTACAAAAAGAAACAATCTGAGGAAATTCAAAATAAACTGAAGGCAAATAATACAATGCAAAAAAAGCCAAATATGTATTATTCTGTGTGAAATTCTTGTGTAATAAAGCCTAATACCAGCATGATATAGCCTCATTTAATATCTCGTCCTGTTTATGATGGGCTCCTTATGTTCTTCATTTCAACAGGTGTGATTTTTTTTCACCAATGGGAAGGACAGTTCATAAATCCATAAATCTGTCCTGGACACCTTTAGGTTAAATTCAATTTCGATTATTCTCTGCAAACGGGAAGCCTAGACTCTGCTTAATAATACAGCTAACTCACTGTGGCACTGTGCAGTAACCCTGGATCACCAAAACAACCACTGTGCAATTACACCTACAAATCATATTTATCATATTTTTCTTTTCTTCTCAAATACAAAATGTGCAATACATTCAACCCCTTACTGTATAACTATACAGGCTGTATATACTGTACTTCCTACCCGTACTTCATTCCCATACCATTTCATATTTATCTCTGCACTTCTTGCACTCTCCACCCTTTGCACTACTTGTTGTGTTTACAGTTCACAGCTCCTGTGCATAGCCATTCCTCCCTGTATATATTTCTTAGATTTCTTAGACCGTTGTGCTGTTGTGTTGTATATGAGTAATGAGTACAATGAGAGCCACTTAAACCGGAGTCAAATTCCTTGTTTGTGCAAACTTACTTGGCCAATAAACGTGATTCTGATTCTGATAATGTGGGGTCTGCTCCACGCCTCCTTATGACGCATGCTGCGAGAAGGAAAAAACACACGAACGTAGAGTTGAAACGAAGTATTACTTCAGATTCTCTAGCAGTCAAGGGAGAGGAGGAGGCTGAGAAGACAGAAGAGTGTTTTGGTGTGACATGTGATGTCTGTTAATGATTAATCACTGTAACATAATTGCTAAAGAGTTCCTTTTCTCTTGAAATCACTGACTACTTTTTAAACTGGAAAGAATCATTGCTAGGAAACGACAAGCGCTGCCCCTGCGATACAAACGACGGCGGGTGAGTCTGATTTTCTTCTGAGGGAAAAGCTACCTCTGTCATGCCAGAGACCTCTGCTTGTTTAAGGCGCGTAGATCTACATTTTTGCTAAGCTTAGTCTCAACACAAGGAAACGCCTTTTTTGGCCTGCCGTCGTCAACAAACCATGACTTTTGATTATGAGAAAGAATCTCATCAGGTTGACAGTGACATTTTCTTCAAATAGCCTTGCTATCTAACGTTAGCTACTCACTCTTGACAAAAGAGCCCGGTCTGACTTGCGTTTTATGTCAGTTTATTGAATGCGCTGGAAATACAAATATGAAACGAATACTCACTTGTAGATTCATTAGCGTTAAGTTACGTATCACAAGGTAAGCTCTTGTTGAATATGTTGGAAATGTTGACTTATTCGTCGACTGTCAGTGTATTTTTGTGCACAAAGATTTCTGTGCCACACAGCCTATGAGTCTTCAAAATCAGCCAGTCTGTCCCCTCTTTATGGTATTACTTGTGCGTTTGAAACCAGACCAGTCAATAACGTTAGTTGTTCAAACAGTTTTCCACCATTTGCAGAGGCTGTGATAAACAACTTGATTTGACAAACTATAAGTTAATTCATTTTTTTATGGTTGTGCCGTGAGGGAGATGCTTACGAATTTCCTTGACTGTACAATGAAGCGTCTCCGTCTGTTAAGGTGGTTTTAGAAATACGACATATTCACTAAGGGCATCGTTGCCAGTCGATAGAATCTTTATGAAAATAATAGAATATTGTTATTTTTTAATAGTGGGTAAAGTAAATATAAAGTCAGTAAACACAATACTGTGTGTGGTTTGCAGCGACACTCTGTGTGTTAACCTCTGCAGCAGCTGTCCCACCTTAAAAATTGATGTCAGCGCTCATGCGGTTTGCATTTACGTCAACAAAATACAAAAGCTCAAACTGAAGGTGTATTCATTTTTCATATGCCCCGCACGATTTTGTTGCTGGATAGCCAGCGTAGAGATAAACCGAGAACGGCCAGGACCAGTTTTTCTCTGGGAGCCAAACAAAGAGAAGACGTTGGACTCACAAAGAACATCTGTGCCCATCCGGTAATTGTGTTTTCAGAGACCCCGTTGCATTTTTATTGCTCATTACTGGGATGCTGAACAAGGGATGGGTTGGGCTACACAGCTTAACGGCGTCCTGTATCTTATCATCATCCTAATATTTTGTCTGTGTGAAATATACTTTTGCTAAGTGAATGCCAGTAATGTGTTGACATATTATGCATCTTAAATACAGCCTTAATTTCAAAGCAGTGACGAGAGACCCCATATGGTATGCGCTCATTTGTGGTGCCGCTGCTTTCCACCTGCATAGTCTGCTGAGTCAAAGAAACCGGCTGTTGGTTTTGGGATGTGGGCATTGGCATGGTAACGCTGTGTTTGCCTATGTCCCTGCAGAGGAGATGTAATGAGAGTAATACAGTCGTTGTCTATTGTCATGACTCCCTCTAGCTCAGTTAGGCTGCCACTTTTCTGGTGGAACAGGTCTGAAAGAGGCAAATGCTTGACATGTAACCCTCTTCATTTATTAGAGCTAAATGTGGATGATGCAGCAAGCCAGATATGTTAAACAGAGACTCAGTGTGAGTTATGTGCTACCTGGGACAGTTGCTACGCAGCATAAGTAGAAGTTGCACAGGCAGTCTGATTTCATATTTATAATGCTAAATAAACGTCCCCTGAAATGCACTCCAGAAAGAGCTGTTTACACTGGATGTTAAGGTGTGATATGGACAACTGTCTAACTAGCTTGTTGGGCTGACTATTGCAGGTGAACACTCAGCAATACTCAGGTAAAGCTTTTGTTATGGCTCTACAGACCCTCTTTCATGTGTGCAGAACACATGATGCATTATTCACTGGCCATACTCAGGTTGCACATTGAGGGGGTATTTTGTGACAATATAGTTTATTTTGAACACCTGAGACCCGACAGCCATTTCGTAACAGACAGCAGATGGCCTGTTCTTACCCTGAGTGGCATGGCTCAGAAAATGTATTTCTGTGTGTAAAGGTAGTTTTGCCAGGTTGGTTTGCTTAATGAGGGCTTGCAGATCAAACCAAACTCAAAGTGAAGTATTGACTTTATTTGAGAGGTTGCAATGATGGTTCTCTATGCCTTAAAAAACACACACCTCCAAAATCAGGCTCTCTGTTTCTAACCGGATTTCGCTTGTTCCCAGTTGTTATAGAATTCTGTAATGACAGTATAAGGCCAGTGGACAAAAGCACATTTCAAATCAGCACTTTCATCATTGACCCTTATGCATCGCTTTGCACTTAACACCAGTTTAGCTCTTGTTTTGTTCTAAGCGATGTGGAAAGTGGAAGATAGTGAAAGATTCAACAACCATCGGAATATTTCTCCTCCATTACCATGTTTTGATGTTAGTTAGAACACTTTCAAAGGTTAATAATCCATTGTGCTCCTGTTCAATGAAAGTCTGCCATTGCTCTGACTGAATTTGCAAATTAGCTGTACATGGTCTCACACCAACTGTACAGTAGTTTCCATAGTGATGCCGTTGATAGAGCTGTGCTTGCATGTGACTCGTGGGAAGATGCCGCACAGCAGGGACTCCACGGCTCAGAGTGTCACAGCACTGCCTTCATCCGTGATGCACAGAGAAGCTTCTCAAATACTCTTTTTCTTTTACGCTTGTTAATATTAGGATGTGTCAATGTCACAGACACTCAGTGAAACATTTCTTTTGAGGAAAAAACCCAAAGGAGTGTTTACAAATGCCCAAAAGCTCCTTAAAAAAAGAGCAAATGTGAGCTTTATTAATTCTGTTTAAATTCCATTGTTTTTGTGGTTAAAAACAGGGGGTCTCAGAAGGATAACAAGCTGTTGGCTGACGGATGATGCTATAAAGTATTAATCACCGCAAAACAACGAGGAGCAGACTCTGCTAGACTAGGCCCATAAAAGCACTGATGTTTCTTGCATGCACACAAACGCTCTCATCTAGCCAGTGACGAGCATAGCCACGCTCGCTGCTTTGTCTGGTCCTTCTCTTTACAGGATTCTTTTAAAGATAGCCGTAGCCTTGGGCAACCATTAGGCTTTCTTTGTGGTGAATTGCGCCTGACAAGGGAAAGATGTTGGTCTTAAAAAGAGAGACAGAGATCTGGCCAGCCAATGCTAGAGTGACCCTGTTGCCATGGATGTGTGTAGTTGGCCATTAAAAAGCAAGTTTGGGTTTGAGGCCGGAGCACTTCTCTGGAGCCTGCCTGAGGTGGCTTACTCAGCTGAGCGTCCCAGCTTGCAGCTCTATGTGAGACGAGTCCCCTCTCCATGTCACTGCACCCCCGCCCTCACCGAATCAGCACTTAATCTGTCCTAATCCCCCCCCCCCCTCTATCGCTTATTTGCATGGTCATACATAATGCGTTGCTTCTGAAATCAAAGAGCAGGACCGTTATCAGATGAGGCCAGTGCCTTTGAAGTGGGGAGATGAAGGGGGCTGCTGCCATCAGGCTTCCCTCTATCTACTTCTCCGTCACGATGGCGTTGCACACATTGGATTAGTACTCGTTCGTTAGTTTAGTTGGGACTTTTATCCTTGTCCAGAGACGGTACAGTGAAAGAGGGTGTCTGTTTCTCAGGCTACGTCTACACGGATTGCCTGAATCCGGAAACATTTTTGGATCAGATACCTTTTTTTTATCGCGTCCACATAGAGCCGTGTCAAGAAAAATCTGCGTCCACACGGAAACGCTGGAGCGGAGCGAAGTGGTTGAATCTGCTGTAAAGATGTCATGAAGCATGCGCATAAAGTGACAGAAGACAGAAGTCGAGATCCAACTAGCTATCTTCCGATTGCTGAACGACTTCTCTACCACCTGAAATCACTGTTACCACAGCACAGGACTAGTTAGAAACTTCAGTCTATAATAAATATCTTTTCACTGGCGGGTTCGAATCTACCCACTCTGGAGACCGGATTTAAAAGGTTGCAGATTCAGTGACCCAATCCCCCAGGTTTGTGTGGACGAGATTTCTTTCCGGATTCAGGCAATCCACGTTCCGTGTGGACGGGCCCTCAGTCATGTGTCTTCAGGGGTAATTGGAGTTTAGGTAGAAATATGGTTTCTTTGAAGTCCTTAGATTCATGCCCAGACAAAATGCGAAAGGTGTGCGTCAATTACACTGAGATCATCTGCCAACAGCGTTAGCGGAAAAAAACGCGTAGTTGAGTAATTAAGTGTCTCTGTTTGCACTGCATCATATTCCCACCAGTAGATAGAGGGATGGAATTGCTGATAATCCGATAGTAGAGTGCAGATTGTTGACCAGCCTTTCCTCTCCCCGTCCCCCAGCTGCCGAGAGTGAGGCCAAGGCCCAGGCAGCCCAAGGAGAGCAGCGCCATGATGGAGGGCGGCATGCAGCTGCTGAACCGCGATGGCCACAGCATCTCGCACAACTCCAAGCGGCACTACCACGACTCCTTCGTGTCCATGAACCGCATGCGGCAGCGCGGCCTGCTTTGCGACATCGTGCTGCACGTGGCCAGCAAGGAGATCAAGGCGCACAAGGTGGTGCTGGCCTCCTGCAGCCCCTACTTCCACGCCATGTTTACCAGTAAGTGTCTTAGACATTCCTTCTCTCTCTCTCTCTTTCTTTCTTTTTGCTTGCTTGCTTTTTGTCTTTTTTTTTCTTTGTCTCGCCCTCCTTTGCCACCTGTCCTCCAGTGTTGCGTTGGGTCTTCCCTCACACCTGAGCACCAGTATGATTGGCAACTGCTTCAGGCTCCCCTCTGCCTCCAACAGCCCTAGCCCTGATCTCTTGTGATCCTCCTCTGCTCTTCCTGTGTGTGGGAGATCCTTCCTCACTCTCACTCTCACTCTCTGTGTGTTTTCTCTCTCCTCTGTCTCTGTGGCTCAGCCAAGTGCCCAGCGTCAGATGAGCGAGCGACACGCTGGCTTCGCATGAGTCATTCCATTCTATTTCAAGTCCAAATTCGAATGTTTTTTTTTTTTGTGGCCATTTTGTCTGGCCCTAGCCTTGGCCTGAATCCCATTTTAGATGGTGATTCTCCATTAAAATCTTCACTAGGCTTTATTATGTCCCCCCTCCCACCAAAAATAAACAGATTTAGCCTCAACACAACATAAGAGATAACACTGCAGTCTCCCTTGTAATCATAGCCCTTTAACATTTGACATACAGATATCAATGTTAACATATTCTGCCTATCTGGCTATATTCATTAGACAAATTAAATTGGATTGACAATGCAGTCGCTTCTTGTAGACCTAATTCTAGCGGTGTAACAGCCAGCTATCTGTCCATCATTTTGTCAGTGGTGTTGTCTTCCTGTCTCACCTCATACCTAACCCCTTCATCAGCCATCACCTCTGCTCTATGTGCTACATTCTCTTTCCTGTCACGGTCCCAGGTCACCACCCGACGAGCCTCTCCCGCCTCCCCTCCTCTCCCCTGCGCCTCCGACTAGATGGTATGTCTATAGGAAGTGTCAACGTCAGGCTGCCATTTAGGCTTCTCTCCCAACTCTAGACTACATGCTTGATTTAGCCGAGAAGAAAATTACTTGACTCTTGACAACATGACATGTTTTTTTTTCTCTCTTGGAGTGGTGGTTGTGTTTGGCTGAACAGACAGTTGCTTGTGAACGTGTTACTAAAAAGAGGCTGCTGTTTCCCCTACATTTATTGTTTTCTCACTGGTTCAGAACAGTGTGGTAAGTCCAGTTGTAACATGGAAAACGTGATGTATAATGTATGATAAATCTAAAATATAAAGGTAAATGTAAATAGGCAATGAAGAAATATTAATGCCATGTAGAAGGACATTTTGCTGTAGTTACCAAATCCCCCCCCCCCCCAAATAATCATGCACTTGTAGCGCAAACTGAGTTACATGTTATAGCTTGTGTTGCTGTTCAAATTTCACACGTTACAAAGACGGTCCGGTATTACTTTTCCCAGCCCTGTCATTTGTGAACATGTTGCAACACAAGATCAGCAGTTCTTCTGTTTATTCTCTAAGATCCTGTTGGGTTACCCTGTTGGCAGCGAGCCCACCCTGTCTGTTCAGTGATGGGGGAAACCGGAGAGCCTATTAACTGCATTGGGATTGAAGCAATGGATGTGATCATGCTGCCTAATGTTGATGGCTGTTTATGTTGACGATGGATGTTGAGACGTGTTCTGAAAAATTTCATGAAAACATATTTATGTTGTGAAGAGAAATGGGGCTGTGATGAGAATGTATTTCACATACAGAGCCCCTTATCAGCTTTTCAAGTACTGTTGTAGACTTTTAGAAACTTATTTGTGGCAGCTCACTAGAGTCTAATTAACACTTTGCATAATTACAATCTCCATTAAGTCTGCGGTAACTGAATTCGGCTTCCTGTTCGCTAGTCTAGGTCTCAAGTGTTTAAACCTGGGGTGCTGCTTGCTGCATTGTCTCTTACAACCACGAGGGTCATCTGTACCTAGTGTCCTTGACTAAATGTGCTTTTTTGTTGCCTTTTCTGTGTGTGTGTGTTTGTGTGTGTGTGTATGTGTGTGTGTGTGTGTGTGTCTGTGTGTGATGACTGTGATCATGCAGATGAGATGTCGGAGAGTCGACAGACACACGTCACCCTCCACGACATCGACTCGCAAGCTCTGGAGCAGCTGGTGCAGTACGCCTACACGGCCGAGATTGTGGTGGGAGAGGGCAACGTGCAGGTGCGCTTTCTCTCTCCAGCACCCCCTTTCCCCCCGTCTAGACGAGGAACGTGTCACCTCCTTCTAAATACGGAGCTCGGAGCTCTCACGTTTCTCAAAGGAGCTCCACATGAGTCTGTAGCTGCGCTTGGTCAGCATGTGTGCGACAGCTTCCCACAGGGCAGCCCTAAGCTAAGCTTGGCTCTCGCGGTTCTCTTGAGGTCTCTGCTGTCAAATAATAACCCATGGACAGGAAGCAGAAGCACGACTGCAAAGTAAAATTTGTGTCTTGAAAGCCCTACATCTGCTGTCCAGCCAGCCAGGAATGGGAACTGAGGAACCAGGGAAATGTGCTGATAGTCAATAGTATTTTAAGTGAATGTATTGTTTACTTTTAACTACATTTTTAACATGAGGTTAATAAAGCATTTATAAAACGCAGAGGTTAATATATATCATATCAAAACTGTCCCCATTGAATAATGCATCATGTGGTTAGTGGTAGGCATGGCTTTATTACAGCCCTCTAGGGCTCAACCCCATTATGCCAGAATCCCTGACTAGCCTCCAAGCGCTAATGGATAGTGGGCACAGCCACTGTAAAAGACTGTCAAGAGCCAGTGAGCGGCCCGTCATCAGAAATATGAAGATTGAGATGGGCATGATGACTCGGCAGCCTGCATTTAGCTTTCGATGTCTTGGGGGGTTGTGCTAATAAAGGCTGATGTGGGCACACGCGTGTGCCAGACAGCTGGCATTCCTGGCCAGGGAGGGCATCATGGAGAGGGGCATTAAATGGCCCACTCAGTTGGAGTGTCCAAGCCAACAGCACAAAGGGTATCATGTGTAGAAGCCAGGCTTGTGTGTGTATACACAGTCGTATGGGAGCAAACATTTACATTACATTACATTTAGTCATTTAGCAGACGCTTTTATCCAAACACTTGTTTTAAGGAGGACCAAACACTTGTTTTAAAGAGGATCTATTATGCTTTTCTGGTTTTTCCCTCTCCTTTAGTGTGTTATACAGCTTTTTGTGCATGTAAACAGTTTTCAAAGTTACAAAGCCCAAAGTACATGCCAGAAGGAGTACCTGTATCCCACAGAAACCACTTTTCTCAGCTGCTTGAAACGCCTTTTTTGGAATTCCATCTCTTATCCTTTGTTACAAGATGACGCAACCTTATAACACAATCCTAATTGCCTGTCAAGCTGGCCAATCAGAGCACACT
The DNA here is from genome assembly GCF_900700415.2 of Clupea harengus. Lineage (NCBI taxonomy): Eukaryota > Metazoa > Chordata > Actinopteri > Clupeiformes > Clupeidae > Clupea > Clupea harengus. The sequence continues at coordinate 14,896,551 of NC_045155.1, read as the reverse complement.
GAGTTAATTGGGAGGGGGGCTTAAAGACACTGTTGCAGACAGAGGGTGAATAGAGATGTACAGTATAAGACACAAAATTGTCTCATACTGTAAAAAAAACCATATGAACATAATAGGTCCTCTTAAATTAAATTAAATATGTCTTGTGGTGGTTCTAGCAGGAAGTACAGTTATTTTCACTGAATGACAGTTGCTCTCTTGATTAAGAGCAGCATACAGGACTGTACTTAAAACCCATAAAAATGATAACAAACCATAAGAAATGGCTCCTAAATGATGAGATTTGCCTTTATCATCACAGAAGGGGTAGTGGTAATTATGGGTAGTGCTAAAATAACAGGAGGTTGTTGAGAAGTGGGTCATCTTTCGAGCCCCACACAGGATGAGCTGGCCTAAATTGAACCAGTACAGGAAACTGAAGTGACATGACTGCTACCACAGCAGCAGCTGCAGTGGCTTTCTTCTTGTTGTTGTTCCTCTTTCCCATCGTTTTCTTGCTTCTTCCTCATCTTCCTTATATTCATCCTTTCCTTATTTCGTTTTTGCTGTTGTTCGGTTTGCTGATGTTGTTGTCATTGGTGTTTTTGTTTTGTCTTCATCTTGTAGTTCTCCTTCATCTTCTTCTTCTCCTTCTTTTTGTCCCTCCATTTCTTCTCCCCCTTCTTCTCCCTCTCCTCCTCTTCTTCCTCCTCCTCATCCTCCGCTGTGCCCCCCTGCAGACGCTGCTCCCCGCCGCCAGCCTCCTGCAGCTCAACGGGGTGAGGGACGCCTGCTGCAAGTTCCTCCTGAGCCAGCTGGACCCCTCCAACTGCCTGGGCATCCGCGGCTTCGCCGACACGCACTCCTGCAGCGACCTGCTCAAGTCCGCCCACAAGTACGTCCTGCAGCACTTCGTGGAGGTGTCCAAGACAGAGGAGTTCATGTTGCTGCCCCTCAAACAGGTAAGACTCACTCTGAGACGGCAGAGGCACTGTATGTGCGATAAGACAGTAGACATATGTGGGAGTTTTGAGCAGACAGACTCATATTTACATTTACATTTACATTTAGTCATTTAGCAGACGCTTTTGTCCAAAGCGACGTACAAGGGAGAGAATATTCAAGCTACGAGCAATAGAACCTGGTGTAACAATAAATAACTACTACTTTACATAAGAAATATAACAAAATGAAATAAAAAAGAAAGAAAGAAGTGCAGAAATGTAACTGCTGTAATTGCAAGTTACGCACTAGTCGAAGTGCCAGTTAGGACAGGAAGTGCTCTCTGAAGAGTTGGGTCTTCAAGAGCTTCTTAAAGGTAGAGAGGGACGCCCCTGCTCTGGTAGTGCTGGGTAGTTCATTCCACCAACGTGGAACTACAAATGAGAATAGTCTGGACTGCCGTACTTGCACAGACGGCACTGCCAAACGACGCTCACTAGAAGAGCGCAGCATCCTGGGTGTAACATTTGCCCTTACAAGAGCATTTAGGTAGGTGGGAGCAGAACCATCAAGCACTCTGTAGGTAAGCATAAGTGACTTGAACTTAATGCGAGCAGCTACAGGCAGCCAGTGGAGGTCAATAAGAAGCGGGGTGACGTGTGCCCTCTTCGGTTGGTTGAACACCAGACGCGCCGCCGCGTTCTGGATCATTTGTAGTGGTTTCACCACGCAAGCCGGCAGGCCCGTTAGGAGGGCGTTGCAGTAATCAAGGCGGGAATTCACCAAGGTTTGCACCAGCAGCTGGGTGGCATACTGGGTTAGGTACGGCCTGATTTTGCGGATGTTGAATAGCGCAAAGCGGCAGGACCTAGAGACAGAGGCAATGTGGTCCGTGAAAGTCAGTTGGTCATCAATAATGACCCCGAGGTTTCTTGCTGTTTTGGATGGAACAAGAGACAAGGAGTCAATATTGATGCTGATGTTGTGGTGGATGGCCTGTTTAGCTGGAAAGACCATCAGTTCCGTTTTGGCCAGGTTCAGCTGAAGGTGGTGGTTTTTCATCCATGTGGATATATCAGCAAGACAGTCCGAGATCCGCGCCGAGACAGTGGTGTCCTCAGGAGGGAAAGACAGAAACAGTTGAGTATCATCGGCATAGCAATGATAGGAAAAACCATGCGAGCGGATGATAGGGCCCAGCGAAGTGGTGTAAATGGCAAAGAGAAGTGGTCCCATCACCGAGCCTTGGGGCACCCCTGTGGTAAGGTGGTGAGGTACAGACAGCTGACCTTGCCATGACACCTTGAACGAGCGCCCAGTGAGGTACGATTCAAACCAGGAGTGCGCCTTGCCAGAAATGCCCATACTTGACAGTATGGACAGAAGGATGCGGTGGTTGACTGTATCAAACGCAGCTGATAAATCAAGTAGGACGAGAGCTGAGGATTGAGCTGCTGCTCTAGCTGTTTTCAAGGCCTCTGTCACAGACAACAGGGCTGTTTCGGTGGAGTGACCACTTTTGAATCCAGACTGGTTTGGATCGAGGAGATTGTTCCTTGATAGGAACTCTGTGACCTGTTTGGAAGCTGCCCTCTCAATGGTTTTTGATAGGAGCGTGAGAAGTGAGACCGGTCGATAGTTTTCCACCTGAGTGGGATCGAGAGACGGCTTCTTCAGCAGCGGTGTTACCCGAGCCACTTTAAATGAAGAAGGGAATGTTCCAGAATTAAATGAAGCATTCATATAGGCTTCATTAGAGGTTTTGCAAAATAAAACGTCCTTTGGGTTCACAGGCTGTAGATAGATCGAAGTACAAAGGATGGGATGAATTAAATTTAAAAAAGGCCTCTGGTCTGAGGATGACTAACTACTGGGCTGTGACTGTGACATCAACGCCTGTTTCCTGGATACGGCGCGTAGCCGTAGAAACTCAGCGGTCTCTGGATAATCACAAGGCTGATGTCTTGGCCGTGAGGGGGGTTAGGACGCTGTCATTTCCACTTTTCCCTTCCAGCCTATGTTTGCTCAGACCCAGAGGGAGGGAAGGAAGCCGCCATTTTAGATGCTGCTGACTGCAGCTCTGTTGCTGTTCCTGTTCCTGTTCCTGTTGCTACTCCTGTTCTTGTTCCTGTTCCTGTTGCTGTTGCTGCTGCTGTTGCTGCTGCCGCACCATGCCATCTTGTTTTTCATCTCGCACATGCAGCAAGCAAGCAGCGCGTCAGAGGAGGAAGCGCAGCCATTAAGGGGAGAATTATAAGGCCACGCTGGATTAGTGCCAGCCTGCGCTGGCTTTTCGCATTAAAATAGCAGGCAGACAGAGAGGGAGAGAGAGCCAGACCGAGCCAGCTGCAGGCTGGAGTGGTTGCAACCACACAGATGAGCCCGTTTCCTGAGACAGAAACACACTCTCACACACACACTCTCTCTCTCTCTCTTTCTCACACATACACACACACACACACACACAGACACAGACACACGCCTTACACACCTGCCTGCAGCCTGACCTTCACTGGGTACCCCCGGAGTCTTCAAAGAGGATGCAGGGAATAGGCTTGCCCTTCTCTTCCCTTCTGCTCTCTTTCCTTTTCTGTCTCACAATCTCCTCTCCTCCTCCTAAATCCGTCTCTGCCTCTCCCTTTTAATCACCTTCCATTTCTCTCTTCATCTTTATTTCTGTCTACCCCTTCACTGAATGGATGATTCCGTTTAAACGCAGCCACCTCATGTGTCGAGGGCAGATGGGATAGCTGTCAGGGTGTGAAAGGGCTATGTAAAAATGCAACTAAGAAGAGTTGGAACTATCCAACTTTCAAAGCCACATTGAGGGGTGGACTAATAGAGAGCCTAGCCCGATTGCTAAAAGATTAAAGATTAAGGATTAAAAAGGTATGACTGCATCTGGTCATCTTCATTCCTACCCAACCAAATAGTGTTACCCATGCTCTATCTATTGCCATAGAAGTGAGACAGCTAACCTATCAAAGTTGTACCATTAGCAAATATTCTCTCAAAAACTTTGAACATTGTAAATTTGCATATGTGGAGACTCTGACTAAAATGTTATTCAGCAGAATAGCCAGTTTGCATATCATGGTAGCTAACAGCTCCCTGCTGCTAACTCACAAGGGGAAACCCTGAATGACGGGGGTGGTGTGTGTCGCTGTTAGAGGAGAGGGGACCTAGTACTTGCTCATGATGCAGAATAAGGAGGAGAGGACACAGTTCAGCCTCTGCTGCCAAGTGTAAATGCGGTATGATGCTATCTGCAAGGGAGCCGCATGAAATGACGAGCATGGGTGGAGTTTCCTCTGTGTCTCAGTGCACCAGTCTCTGTCTCAGCACATCTCTGTTTGTCCTTCATGTAGTCACTCCTTTCTTTCCTTTCCTCTCCTCCTTTCTCTATCTTTCTCACTCAGTGGTATCGACTCAGTGGGTGTCCAGGTCTTCTGTCAGACGCTCGTTCACTCACTCCTGCTCGTGTTGCAAACCTGCGTCAGCGTCATGTCAGTCACTGTCACAGTCTTAGGTCGTCAAATTGTCAGAAGTGACAGCCGTCTGTCAATCACCAGTCACGTTGCGGGTGTCGTAAAGTCATGACGACTCGTGTCTCTCCTAAGTCAGGCTGGTGGTACATCGGTCCCTGTCATCCAGTGTCTCAGTGATCTGGCTTGGGTCTCCAGTCTCCAGCCGGTCCCTAGCAACAGCAGGAGCAGCAGCAGCAGGCAGGCAGTCTCAGGCAGTCGCAGGCCCCCGGCTGCTTTGCTGATGACTGCAGAGAAATGGCTGGGTGGTGCTGCTCAGGCTGTGGTTGGCTCTCTGAAATACCATCTCTCTCTCTCTCTCTCTCTCTCCCTCTATCTCTCTCTCTCATAGGGATTGATTGGGAGCGCACCATTAGCGTCACAGTGCTGATGAAATGAGTTGCGTGGCACAGAGGGTTGGGGAGGGAGGCAGGGGCTGTTTTCTTTTAATTCTCTTTCTCTCTCTTCTCTCTCTCGTTTTCCTCTCTTTTCTTTCTCTGTCTTTCTTTCTAACCCTCTTTCTGACTGTTTTCTTTTCATTAATCTCTTATTCTGTTTCTCGGACATTCTCTTTTTGTCTCTGCCACTCTTTCTCCTTCTGTCCCACCTCCTCTCTCTCTGTTGTGGCAGGGTGAGATTTATCCCCATGCCAGTGCAGTGGCTGGACTATGGCCTCTAAGCTTACAGGGCTGTGATGCCTGTTCCAGATTAAAAGCGTTAAGTCCAGGGTCAAGCACGATTGTTTCTCTTTTACTGCCATCTCTGCCTATACCCTCCCAACCACTGCCAAACAACACGGCCCAGTCCCCTCCCTCTGTGGCGCTCTGTTTGTCTTTCTGTCTCCCCGACTCGCCGTCTGTTTTGCTTTCACTATGATCCTCTCTCTCCCTCTGTCCCATTCCTTCTCTATCCTGCTCTCTCTCTCTCTCTGTCTCTCTCTCTGTCTGTCTATCCATCTATCACTCATCTCTCCTCCCCTCTCTTTCGCCTGCAGAGCCATGTGATGGGGGGATCAGTGTGTATGTGCGTGGGTGGGTGTGGGGGGGTGTGAGGTTGTTTGCTAGGCTGGCCCCGGATAGAGAGAGGACAGCAAGATTAGTGGCTGCTGCTGTGCCTCCTCTGGTATTACCCCGCACTCAGCAGCTGTAAAGACTGACCAGAGACACACACACACACACACGCACACACACACACACGTGCGTCAGCAGTCAAGCGTCCTGCCCAGTGCATTGGGGGTCAATTTAGGCTTTTCCTTTTGCACTGATACCAGATCAGTCACACCTCATCCCCGCACACAGCCCTCTGTGATACTCACAGAGCTGACTGTTCTCAGAAGCATTTTTTTTGCATGTATTTCACTCAAACCAAGACAGGCAGCTTCATTTAAAAGTTACATTGGCTGGTGACATCATCCTTCCACAAGGAGACATTTCTTTCCTTATGAACCGCTGCCTGAGGCAAATGGCTATCGGTCATTAGCATTGACTTTAAAACTTTGGAATGACACCAATGCTATTGCTATTTGGCAAGCAAACAACAAAAGAAGCCTATTTCTTTAATGGGGGCATTTTGGCACGTAAGCAGTGATATGTTAATATGCATTTCCATTTGGCAGATTTCCCAGTAACTCATTTGTTTTGATCCAGAGTGCTGGAAATCTCTTGTTTTGAATGTAGAGGTCAGTTTCTCCCTTAGATTAGATTAGGTTAGTTAGAAATCGCCCTGTGAACTTTGAAACCGCAAACCTGCAATATATCTATTGTGTGTTTGCACGAGTGTCGGGCTAAACGTAGCAACTCGGCGTAAACAGAGACTCAGGCGTGTGAGCTGGGCTCCATTATGGCTTTGTTTGTGTCTGATTTTCCAGCGTACTGAGTGGGCGTGTTTGTCCCTACATGTCCAGTAATGTGCTTGACTGAAGTGGTTGGTCTGAACTCTGGCATGGGATGGGGTGAGAAGGCCTATTTTCATTTGTTTCATTTGTTAAAGCTGAAAGAAAAAAACACCAGATCTTTGATGTGTAAGAGTAACGCTGTTGTATACATAAACAAGTCTGTGTTGTAAATTGTTTAGGCTCGGACCTATGTTTTTAAAGTAGGCCTGAGGACTTTCTTTTGAGTTTGAATGAAGTCTTTGTGATGGTGCTTGAACTTAAAATATCTGAGTCTATATTAAGTAGACCTATTAGCATGATTGTCTGAAGTATTTGAATGGGCAGTGGTCCTTACCTTCTGGTGTGTAGCTTATTTATTTGTTAATCTAAACATCATCACCATCAAGTATGCACACAGACAGACGGTCACAAAATCAGTCAAGGTTATCAT